>NC_136261.1:135535158-135592658 GCF_964187855.1 Myxine glutinosa
ACACAACACTGGAGGCAGGAGGGGCCAGAATCAACCAATATTACACAATCAAAAAAATACAATCCTCATATCCGCAACACTGCACCCTCCTCCTCTTAGGCAAGCCCCGGGCCTACAACTTTAATTTAGTGTGACACGTAGGTGTAGTTCCCTCTACTTTTAACCTGACCCTGAGTGCGACAGTTTTAAAACATAGATAAATATGTCCCGCTGCTCCATTGCACCCTGCCTAACAGACTCACGCCCACAGCTAACCGAATTGCGGAATGGTCTTCAAACTACACACTGACGGTTGGGAGCATTATTTACAATTGACGCTACTTTATTTACAAAACGTAACCCAGGACCTGTGATTGTTCTTTCTGGGGGGGAGACAGTCTGCTCTGCATCAATGCACCATGAAAGCACCCAAAATGCACCAACACACCCTCAAGCACCAATCGGTGCACAGTCATCATTGTTCAATGAATAAAAATAACCAAACAACCCCTAACCCTGCAGGTGGTCTCTTGCTCTTTGGCTCCCTCTGCTGGCTATTATTATTTCTTCCAGTTGTTGTCTTTCTTTCATTTTCTTACTGGCGGCCTATTTGCAATAAAACTTGCCCAAACGTGTCCATGTTTATTTATTTTTATTTATGGCCCACAGGGCCGACTAGTGTGGTTCACCTGTGGGGCATCGGTGCCCTGTGGCCAAGGTCCGCCAGCAAGATTTCGGGCCCTCATGGCCGGTTCCAGCAGAGGGGCCATGCCCCAACCCATGGGGTCCATAAGTGGTGCTTGGCCACAGACATGTGGTCCATAATGTGGTGCATCGATGCAGACAGCTGGTTCTGGGAGTTCCGGGCGCACAGTGGCGGACTCACGCACGCTCCCCTCGGCGCCCAGTGGCGCTCAGGTCCTCATGTAGGAGACAAAAGGGGGGAACAGACAGATGAGCGAGGGGTAAGGTCACAAGGGTACACATCAAACAAGGCAATGCAAGGTGAAGTGCGTACGGAGAGCGAAGTGAGAAAGCTCGTCCCTACCGTACGTCACCCCCCCTGTCACCTACACTACCCTTGCCCTTACCCCATATGTACAAAAATCTACACATTTACAAATCCGTCGCTACCCTCATATCTTCCCCCGATACCAAATTCGTCTTCACTCCCTCTACTTCAAAATTTGCCATCACCCAATTCATCATCAATCCTCATAAGGAGGAAGAGATGGAACATCAGCACAATGTCACACCCACGTCATGATGCGTCTCACATTCCAAACATTTGCATCATAAAAATAATAAAAACAACCTGGCATGGTGTGGAGTACCTGTCACCTCAGGTGAGTGGATGCAGATGGTGCAAGGAGATCTTCATCCTAACTATCCTCTAAATGACATTAACACACTTTACACTACCCGGGGTCTTTCCCTGCCAATCCATTGGCCAACTTACACTATGGGTTCTAAAAACCAATTCCCATTGACCAAATTGTGGTGCTTCTCAATTTGGGGTCTCACTCCCCCGATTCATCTCCCGGTGCCCTTGCACAATTTCTGGGCTGAGATGTGTAGCTCTCCCAGCAGGTCTACCCACCTGCACACCTCCACCACTGCAGTTGCCATCCGAGCTTACCTAGCTCCTCACCTAACCTATCTAACTGGGGAAGGCCCCTCCTGGCTCTGTCACCCCACTCGGTGCCCTCTGGCACTGGGCTACCCGGGTCCGTCCTCCGGATCCTCGGGCCCCATCCCCAACAACTCTACCGGCTCCCAGAGCCCACCTGCGGCCTCACCTGGCCGACATCCTCACAGTGGTGGAGTGCCCAAACCAACTACACACACTAACAGGCTACACGCCCAGCCATTTCCACAACACGAATGCACCCATCCATATTCCATTCTTTCACCCGCACCACAGATGCCAATATCCAACCACAATTTACCTATACCCTCTACCTAACACTTACACTACCCTCCCCGGGTATTCGTGATGGGGGTCCACTCTTCCCCCATTCACACCTTCGCACCATCCACTCCACTCCATAGTTTCCACCATACTCACTCCACGACCATCCATTCCAATACTCCAGATATTCCACACTCCAGGTATTTCACACAACCATCCTCCATACACCTGTCGTTGCACACCTGTGCAATCACACCTGGTGCCACCTGCACCCTCCTTCCTTCCTGGACCATTTGGTCAACACAATACACATCACTATCACTCATTCAAACACTGCTCCATCCACCTGTTCAGTTGCACGCCTGTGCAATCTCACCTGTTCCTTACACACTTTTCACAATACACTTCCAATACTCACACGGCATCATCTAAACTACCTGTTGCCCTGCTAACTTAGTGCTCCCCGTCTTCCCTTTAAGCTAAGCACATACCACGTCATTATCATCCACACTAATCTACCTGCGTCCCCACTACCGGTATCATTGTCACTAACTAACCTTAACGTTACCTAAGGTCATCTCTCTAGATCCCTACACATTATCCAAACCCTCCCAGGCTAGTTTTCACTGCCATCAACCCCATAAATCTAGTGCTCCTTTGCCCCCGCTGTGAGGGATGACAGAGTTGCCATCCCACCACATCGGGGAGGTTCCACTATCAATTTTGCTCATCCAAATTCCAACCAATCAAAAATTTTCTATTTACTGCCAATTCTATTCACTTTTCTAAATTTTGGATCAAAACCACTATCACTATTATCATCATCACAGTCCGCTATATCCTAGCCTCGGTGCGTCATGACATCATTAAACTCGGCTTCGCAAAGCCGAGCAATGAATTCGGGTGGTTTGGTCGCCTGCAGGTTGAATCCGTCCGGCTTTCGGTTCAAGGGAGGTGGTTTGGTCGGGCCGAGATTCCACGCACCATCTCGGCGCGGTACCTTGCGGTCCCGGGCCCGATGGCTCAATCTCCCCCGGTCGGAACCCCGTCCCCGCCAGGGGGCACCGTTCCGCTTCCTCCCACTCGCCCTTGAACCGGACCGGACGCCTAGCCCGCCAAGGCCCGGACTCGACCGTGCACGGCGGGGCCAAGCCCGAATCGGCACCGACGCTTCGAAGAGAAGCGACGCCGCATCGATCCGCGCCGGGCCTCGCATCCAACAAAGCACACCGCGCCCCGAGTGCTCGCATCGGCTATCCGTCGCCCTAACCGCTAACCCGGTTACCGTCGATGCTTCACCTGCATGCTCACACGCATACGCTACCCCTTTCACCCTCACAAAACCCGGCGTTCCAACGCCGTCCGTCCATTCCACCAACGCACTCCCTGTTAGTGTTACACACCACACCTCTCGCGCACACTCACCGTTCGCACACTCTTTTAACACACCTCGCGCACCATCTTGCGCACTCTCCCTTGGTACGTACTCCGTACCACTCACCATGGGCGTGCACTCTGGCATCCACCCACTAACGCGCTCACATGGGCTCTCCCACATCCGCGCCATGACCAACTCAGGTGTGCTTCCTCGCACACCCTCAACCATTCCAAGCGTGCATTCTCGCACCCGCTCCACCACAACTCACTCTCCGTGTCACACTCCGTACACCCCGACGTGCATTCTCGCTCGCACTCGGTATCACACTCGCGCTTCGTAACACGCTCACCCCTTGACGCACACTTTTTATTGCTCTCACTCCCTGTGTCACACTTCGTACACCCCGACGTGCATTCTCGCTCACACTCGGTATCACACTCGCGCTTCGTAACACGCTCACCCCTTGACGCACACTTTTTTTCCACACGCGTGCCATTTCCACCCACACGGGACCCTTCACCAACGCCCGGATGCTTCCTCGATCCCAAGCGCGCGAAAATTCTTTTGTCGCCAAACATCCTCTTACAAAATCTCCCCGCACAATACACAGCACGACTCACCTGGGGGATCCTTTTCTCCACGCGCACCTGCAAACTTCCATTCGGGTTAAGCACAGCATCGTGATGTGAGCAGGGACTTTGCACATTTTCCATTTCTCCCTGCAATTCCCGGGCTACCTCCGTCATCTCTTCAATTTTAATTGTCATTTCTTGTCATCATTGTCATCTCTGTCATCTCTTCATTGTCATCATTGTCATTGTCATCTCTTCAATCATCATTGGAATCTCCCGCGATGAAGCTATCTCTGAGGGCCTTTCACTCACTCACCGCAGGCAGGTAGGTGGTCTTTCTGTCTTCTACCGACTCCTCTCCGGCCTTGCTCCCCCAGCTCTCTCCGTGCTCTGTCCCCCAAATATTCCTACAGGTCGCACAAGATCTGCCAGCAACCCTCTGATGGTTAAACTGCCGAAATCTCGGCTCTCTGCTCACCTTCACTCTTTCATTCCTCTTTTCTCCCGCCTGTGGAACAAACTCCCACACTCCCTTCAATCCCTCTCCTCCCTCCAGGTCTTTAAAACAGCTGTTCACCACCATCTCTTATCTTCCCCCATCCATAACCTTGATCTTTTCTATCCCCACTAATTCACCCCAGATCCACCTTGTTTGAAATTCCAACTTATTTCCTGGAAATCCTGGCAGTGTCCATATGTTTATACCTCTCCCACCCCCCCCCCCTTCACATGCCTCCCCCCCTTCACATGCCTCCCCCCTTCACATGCCTCCCCCCCAAAGCCCTCTCCCTCCCACAGATCTCTCGATGTCTCCATGTCTCTCGGTCCCTGCTCTCAAATGTTGTGTTTGTGTCCTTCCCCCTCTCTCCCCATCTTGTCTACCGCTCCCGATGTTATTTGTTTTATGTGTCTGTTTGTCTTTCTGTGTGATTAATTTTCGCTCTTTCACGAGCCTCGATCTTGTATACAAAAAAAAATAAAAAATAAAAAATAAAAAAAATTCCCAGCACTGCTTTTTCTTTATTCACCTCGACGACCGCTGGCTTTAATAAAACACCCTCCTCTACCTCAGCGGTCGCCGGCTTTTCCAAACCCCGTGTCGCGATTTCTACCCCTGTCATTGTACCCGTGCTTTTCTCAACTTCGTTCAACCGGTGCTTCTCGACCCGCGTTACCTCCTCATGCACCCTGGGACCCTCTCGCCCAACTTGCGGTCTCTGTCCCTCTGCTCCATTTCCTCCCTATCGGCCCTCATTCCGTTTATTATTCGCTCACTGTTAGCCCTCCTTTCGCCCATCCTGCGATCCATGATCTCCACACATTCGTCTATTTTTGCCATTAATTGGTCCATAAAAAATCGCATGTACCCTGGTATCTCGGGCTCGTCTGCTGCGACCACGGGCGCGGCTAAATTTGGTGCCGCTGTAATCATGTGCGCGAGGGCGCCATTTTGTGCGCCTGATACCTCCTCAACCACATTGCCAATGTTCCCCTCCATTTGATCCTGGGTTACTCCTAACCCCTCTCCTAGTTCACCCACCGGCATCCGATCGCCTTGACCAGCCATGGCGCGATTTCAAAATTCGGGTTTTTCTTTAACAAAACAAATTTCCAGCAGCTCGTAATTTTGAGCGCGTTACGCGCGCTTCGGGTCCGACCCCGCTCCCGACACCAATTGTTACGCCAATTGTACAATTGTGTCCAAAATTTGGGCTAAATGAATTTAGTCCCAGGTCCGAATCCGACACTCCTGACACCAATTGTTACTGTTCGCGGTTAAGGATGGTATGTTTGCCGAGCGGAGGCACCGCGACCTAACAGTTTCCCCGATTCACCCGATTCACTCGAACGTTGGCCGTATCGCGCCACCGCTATTCAATGAGGGAAAAGACAAAGACGACACGGATGTGAAGAAGAGGAAGACGAAGGCAAAAAAAGAAAGGTTTGAAATACGATTACTATTTATTACTATTTACAGGCTCAAAGTAACCAAGGAGAAGGAAAGATAATAAAATAATATACAGAAGATTTTAGACACAGTGCAACCTAGCTTATACAAACTTAACTTATTCCCAGGGACAAGACAAAAGACAGACTACGAACACACTTACACGGGGGATGATGATAGGAATGGCAGGTGGATGGCTGGCGGGATAGGGAGGTCCAACTGGTCCTGCAGCACGATCGGCTCGTTGGGCAGCCGCCGTCCCTTCGCGGCCCTGCTCAAAACCGCCGTCCAGGCCCCAAACGGCTGTCGAGTGTTGTTGCTGCTGTGGACGCTGCTGCTGCTGCTGCTGTGGACGCTGCTGCTGGCGAGCAAGGCGACGAATAGCAGGCTTTGTGCTTCCCTGGATGATCTCCTTTCTCTCTCTTGGACCTCACAACCCAGCTCTCTCTTTTGCACCTCACCACGCAGCTCAGCCTTGGACCTCACAACTCAGCTCTTGTCATAGCTCATCTCGTAAAAGCTCATCTCCTTGGGGAATGTCCCGCGGCGGGTTATATAGGCCCCGCCCCTCTACCTTTGCGAACCTCCTTGATGTTTCTCTCCACACCCTCTCCAAGTCCAACCCCTTGTTCATGGTTGGTTGAGTGGGGCTGACTCACTCCTCCCCTCTATGACGAGGTGGGGACCCGCCTTTCTTCCCCAACCCTGCCTCGTGGTCAATGGCGGCAATTGTTGGTTGGCAATGCGAATGGCAATTGACGAAAGGGGAAATGGAGGTTTTTGGGAATGGGAATGAAGGGAATCTATCTTTTTCACTTGGTGCAATGGAGTGTCATGTTAATGGACGACAAATCCTTAATCTAAAACACATAATAAAGATATAAGCTACTGAACAAGGGTTTTATCGTGTCCTTCAATGTGTGCTTTATGGAATTAACTACCGGGACGCCCTTTTAACCTTTACACAACACTGGAGGCAGGAGGGGCCAGAATCAACCAATATTACACAATCCAAAAAATACAATCCTCATATCCGCAACAATATATATATATGTGGATATATATGTGTGTGTGTGTGTGTGTGTGTGTGTGTGTGTGTGTGTGTTTTGTGTGACTGTATATGTGTTTGTGTGTATATGTGTGCATGTATGTGTGTTTGTGTGTGTGTGTTTGTATGTGTGTGTGTGTTTGTATGTATGTATATGTGTGTGTGTGTTTGTATGTATGTATGAGTATATGTGTGTGTTTTTGTATGTGTGCATGTGACGTGTGTGTGAGTGTGTGTGTGTCTGTTTGTGTCTGTTTGTATGTGTTTGTATGTGTGTTTGTGTGTGTGTGGGTGTGTGTGTGTGTGTGTTTTGTGTGACTGTATATGTGTTTGTGTGTATATGTGTGCATGTATGAGTTTGTTTGTGTGTGTGTGTTTGTATGTGTGTGTGTGTGTTTGTATGTATGCATTTGTGTGAGTGTGTGTGTGTGTGTGTGTGTGTGAGTGTGTGTTTCTATGTATGAATATGTGTGTGTGTTTGTATGTATGTATGAGTATATGTGTGTGTTTTTGTATGTGTGCATGTGACGTGTGTGTGAGTGTGTGTGTGTCTGTTTGTGTGTGTTTGTTTGTGTGTTTGTATGTGTGTGTGTTTGTATGTATGAGTGAATGTGTGTGTTTGTATGTGTGTGAATGTGTGTGTGTTTGTATGTATGTATATGTGTGTGTGTTTGTGTATGTGTATGTGTATTTGTATGTGTGTATGTGCATGCATTTGAGTGTGTATGTATGTCCATGTATGTGTGTATGTGTTACGGATTTATGTGAATTACTATTCAGATCTTTGCTTATTAATGTGTAGTCGATTAAAGATTGTTGTGATTAAAGGGTCAGGAGCCCTTCTAGGGAAAAGGAGACCGGAAACGGAAGAAGAAAAGACACGAGGTCCGGGAGAAGCGGCGATTCTCTTCTTCTTCCTCGCCCAGCGCCGAGAAGAGTGGTATCGATATTGAGCAGCGTGGGGAACGCTGCGTTTGAAAGCCCGTCTGGCGAGAGGAGTTACCGGGACGTGTAACTACCCATTTACACGTCAAGTCGCCGTGGGTTCGTGCACGGAACCAAGCGTCTGGCACAGTTCGCCTCACCATCTACAAGGACGCGCACGGCAGGCACCTTGGGCCTCGCACGCTTTGCAAGCCCCGAAGCCGCGATCACGAGCACCGACCTCGGTGGGCTGCCGAGGAGGTGTCCGCGGCAGCAGCTGTTCCCGGTACGGGACGTGCACGGTGGAAGCACTTCAGGAAGGGTCCGTTCAACCGCCCACGTGCGGAGATCGAACTACAAGAGTACGGAGACATTGTGAGAGACATTGACCATGGAGGGAGTCGGGAGTGGGGCTCACGTGAGGAATGTATAAGATGGCCATCTTAGAGCTAGTGTAGATGAGTTTACATCTTAGTAATGTTGTTGATTGAGCGTTGATTATTGTTGATTGATTGGGAATACATTATCCATTAATCCGGATCCTTGATGTAGGGGTTTCCTATTGACTTGAATTGTTTGTGTCTTTCATATTGATTGTGTTGCGAAAGCGTATAAATCATATATCTTTCTGGCGGGGTGCCTCCCACGGTCCGGGGGTCACCGAGACCAGGTAGTTACCGGGAGGACCACGTGACAGAATTGGGGGCTCGTCCGGGATATAAAATTGTATAACATAATAAAATAATAATTTTTATTAATTAAAATTTATTAATTAATTATTAATTGGTACCTTTTTGAGAAATTGTGGTAAAGTCTTGGGTGAAGGTTAACAGGTGTTAACGATAGTCACTATGGCGTTTGTTGCACAGAACTTTGCGGTAACACCTAGTGAGGCACAGTTCCGAGCGTTACTAAAAGCGGACCTCTTGAAATTGGCCAAACATTTTAACTTGGAGGTCCGAACTAATTTGAGGAAGGCAGAGTTGCAGACCGCGGTGATACAATCTATGGTGGGATTAGGAACATGGGACGAGTTAGCCTGGCAGTGGCTACCCGAAGAACCAGAAGACGTTGAGCTCCGGAAACTGGAGTTGCAATTAATGAGCGAGGAACGGATCAAAGAAGAGGAAAGGAAAGCAGAAGAGAGGAGAGAAGAGAAACAAGCAGAGGAAAGGAGAGTGGAACGAGAACTCCAGGAAAGGTTAAAAGAAGAAGAAAGGAAAGCAGAAAAGGAAAGAGCAGAAGAAGAAACGAAAGCAGAAGAGAGGAGAGAAGAGAAACAAGCAGAGGAAAGGAGAGTGGAACGAGAACTCCAGGAAAGGTTAAAAGAAGAAGAAAGGAAAGCAGAAAAGGAAAGAGCAGAAGAAGAAAGGAAAGCAGAAGAGAGGAGAGAAGAGAAACAAGCAGAGGAAAGGAGAGTGGAACGAGAACTCCAGGAAAGGTTAGCAGAAGAAGAAAGGAAAGCAGAAAAGGAAAGAGCAGAAGAAGAAAGGAAAGCAGAAGAGAGGAGAGAAGAGAAACAAGCAGAGGAAAGGAGAGTGGAACGAGAACTCCAGGAAAGGTTAGAAGGGAGAAAAGCAGAGGAGAGGAGAGCTGCCAGGGAACTCGAAGCAGAGGAGAGAAAAGCCGAAAGGGAGTTGAAGGAACGTGAGCTGGCGCTTCAGCAAGAGATTAAATTCAAGGAGCTGGAGGTAATGAGAGAATGGGGAGAGGTACCACCCTTGCTGACGGGGTCGACACCTAGCCAGAACACCTGGGAGGTGGGCAGACATGTGAGGCTGGTTCCACCCTTCAGTGAAAAGGAAGTCACTCAATTTTTTCCACACTTTGAGAAAGTGGATCGACAGTTAAACTGGCCGGAGGAGGCCTGGACCATACTAGTGCAAAGTGTGCTGGTGGGTAAAGCTCAAGAGATTTATTCGGCGCTACCAATGGACCAGTGTGCAGATTATGAGGTATTGAAGAAGCACATCCTCAAAGCCTATGAGTTGGTTCCGGAAGCTTACCGGCAAAAATTCAGGAATGCCAGGAAGAGGGAGAGTGAGACCCATGTGGAGTTTGCTAGAGTGAAAGAAAATATGTTTGATCGGTGGTGTGAGTCAAAAGGAGTCGGGAACGACTTCGAAGCGTTGCGTGACCTGATGCTGGTGGAGGAATTTCAACCGTGTGTCCACGAGGACATCAAAGTGTACCTGCAGGAAAAGAAAGTACCGAAGTTGTGGGACGCAGCCACCATGGCAGATGATTATGCCTTAACACACCGGGTAGGGGTCCACGAACCTAACTTCTCGCCTAGATCTCCGCAGGGGAGGTGGGGAACAGCAGGTGCGGAGAACGACAATACATGGCGGCGGCCTCGAGATGATTATGGGGACAACGCTGATACCCGAACTGTTCAAAATCAGGGGGCTACGGGCCCAAGACAAACTTATTTTTCGGGGGGCCCGAGGCAGACCACGAGTTTTTCCTCCGGGCCTACTTGCGCTTTTTGCAAGAAACCTGGACACTTGATGTCCAGTTGTTACCTCATGAAAAGGGAAAACCCAGAGCGGAGTCCGACTATTACCACTCTGAATGCGATGGCAAGCGTAAGAAATCGCCCACAGAAGAGTTACCAACCATTTATTTATGAGGGGTTGGTCTCACTCAAGGGAGACTTGACTAACCCAAGACCGGTTAGGGTTTTGAGGGACACAGGAGCCCATCAATCCTTAATGCTTGAAGGCATTTTGCCATTGTCAAAGAGTACCGCAACTGGTGATAGTGTTCGGTTACAAGGGATCGGTGGCTGTGTTAGTGCCCCACTTCATGTCATCCATTTGGAATCCGATTTGGTGTCAGGACCGGTCACCGTCGGTTTACAAGCCACGCTTCCTGTAGAGGGAGTATCTGTGATTATCGGGAATGATTTGGCCGGGGGGCAAATTTATGGTAACCCGAGGGTGGATAAAGAGCCCCACAGGGGAAATAACACCACCCCAGCTCGGGATGGCGACAAAAGTTCCAAGTTATTTGTAGGGGGACTGAACTTCAACACAGAGGAAGAAGCTCTGACCTCTGTCTTCAACAGATATGGGCCGCTGGTGGAAGTGCGGGTGGTAAAAGACAGGGAAACGCAACGGTCAAGAGGGTTCGGCTTTGTCACGTTTGCAAGCACAAGAGACGCCAGAGAGGCAGAGAAAAATTGGAATGGTAAGGATTTGGAGGGTCGGACCATAACAGTAGGGAAGGCATTTCATAGACGTCGAGAGGTCTACAGAAGAGGACAACTTGGCGGTAGTTTTGGGGTTGGCAGCAGCCGATATTACTATGGAGGCTCCCAGAGTTACGGCACCTCCCGAAAGAATGAATGTCAGAGCACTGGCCGAGAAGGAGACCGCCAGTCAGGTAACGGCTGGGACAAGGGGTCCCACCGTAACTGTTAGGAGTCTGGAGAAGTTGAAGCACTATATACGGTGGAGCTGCCGAGCCAGGGCTCCTGCACGGACTAACCGTGAACGCCACGTTCTTAAAGGCGTCCAGGTAGGGAACTTTCCTGCACGGACTAACCGTGAACTCTACGTTCTTAAAGGCGTCCATGTAATGAACTTTCCTCCCCGGACTAACCGTGAACTCCACATTCCTTAAGGCGTCCCTGTAGGGAATACTCAGCTGGGCCTCCCGAAAAAGTGCTATCGAGAGGTTTAACTTTGGGGCTTTGGTCACCACCTCTTAACCGTCATTCAAGAGAAACTAGAAGTGGTGGACGCTTGGTCCAGAGGAAATTAATCGAGGGGATTGTGTGAAATTTTGTTGCTTTATTTTTAAGTGATAATTGTGCCCGGAGGGAACTGATGATTTGGGGGTGTGAGTTATCTGGTTTGTTTATCCAAGTTGGCCGGCAAAGAAAGTTTTCGCTGGGTTCAAACTTTCTTTCTTGAAGGGGGGGAGTGTTACGGATTTATGTGAATTAATATTCAGATCTTTGCTTATTAATGTGTAGTCGATTAAAGGTTGTTGTGATTAAAGGGTCAGGAGCCCTTCTGGGGAAAAGGAGACCGGAAACGGAAGAAGAAAAGACACGAGGTCCGGGAGAAGCGGCGATTCTCTTCTTCTTCCTCGCCCAGCGCCGAGAAGAGCGGTATCGATATTGAGCAGCGTGGGGAACGCTGCATTTGAAAGCCCGTCTGGCGAGAGGAGTTACCAGGACGTGTAACTACCCATTTACACGTCAAGTCGCCGTGGGTTTGTGCACGGAACCAAGCGTCCGGCACAGTTCGCCTCACCGTCTACAAGGACGCGCACGGCAGGCGCCTTGGGCCTCGCACGCTTTGCGAGCCCCGAAGCCGCGATCACGAGCACCGACCTCGGTGGGCTGCCGAGGAGGTGTCCGCGGCAGCATCTGTTCCCGGTACGGGACGTGCACGGTGGAAGCACGTCAGGAAGGGTCCGTTGAACCGCCCACGTGCGGAGATCGAACTACAGGAGTACGGAGACATTGTGAGAGACATTGACCATGGAGGGAGTCGGGAGTGGGGCTCACGTGAGGAATGTATAAGATGGCCATCTTAGAGCTAGTGTAGATGAGTTTACATCTTAGTAATGTTGTTGATTGAGCGTTGATTATTGTTGATTGATTGGGAATACATTATCCATTAAACCGGATCCTTGGTGTAGGGGTTTCCTATTGACTTGAATTGTTTGTGTCTTTCATATTGATTGTGTTGCGAAAGCGTATAAATCATATATCTTTCTGGCGGGATGCCTCCCACGGTCCGGGGGTCACCGAGACCAGGTAGTTACCGGGAGGACCACGTGACATATGTATGAGTGCATGTGTGTGTATATATATATATATATGTGTGTGTGTGTGTGTGTGTGTGTGTGTGTGTGTGTGTGTGTGTTTTGTGTGACTGTATATGTGTTTGTGTGTATATGTGTGCATGTATGAGTGTGTTTGTGTGTGTGTGTGTGTGTGTGTGTTTGTATGTGTGTGTTTGTATGTATGCATTTGTGTGTGTGTGTGTGTGTGTGTGTTAGTGTGTGTTTGTATGTATGTATATGTGTGCGTGTGTTTGTATGTATGTATGAGTATATGTGTGAGTGTTTTTGTATGTGTGCATGTGACGTGTGTGTGAGTGTGTGTCTGTTTGTGTGTGTTTGTATGTGTGTGTGTCTGTGTGTGTGTCTGTTTGTGTGTGTGTGTGTGTTTGTATGTGGGTTTGTATGTGTTTGTATGTGTGTTTGTGTATGTGTTTGTGTGTGTGTGTGTGTGTGTGTGTTTGTGTGTGTGTGTTTGTGTGTGTTTCATGTTCCTTCTCCCGAGAGGTTGTGTATCCATCTGTGCAAAGAACAACTATTCATAATCTGAAGATGTCGTCGTTATTGCTCTAAGTATTCATTTCATTATAGTCAGTCGAAGGAAACATTTTGAATCTCGCCAGGATGTCGACAACGTGATGGTGATGCAATTTTGCCTGTTGCTTCTGAAAGATATCCCCAGGAGATTTTGATCATCAAACACGAGCCCGTGCTAACAGACGAGACAACGTGTTTCAAATCCCCGTGAAGGACGGTATGCTCAATGATGTAACGGCGTGCATGCGAATCACCTGGGCGGGAGCTTGCAGTCCGATCTTATAACGGAACATAGGTTGCTATTACCCTATAATCTATGGGACACGTGATTCACGTGACGTCGCGCTCGATTCAAACTCGTCCGTTTATTTCGTGGCTTCTTCACGCGCGCGTCCTCTTCGCGTCTCCTCTTCACCCTTATTCATTCCCCCAAGGCAGTTGGCAATTCCTCGTCTTTTTTGTCTTTTTCCTGTTCTGTTCTTTTTGACTTTCTTTCTTTATTTCAACGTGGTAACACTTTGTGCAATACCAAACTAAAAGTCACCGAATTCCTATCACCACGTAATTCCACTCAAACGCGTCTCCTCTTCCTCTGCACAGGTATGGGTGGCCTCGTGATCTACCTATACCTTTAATGTATCACGAAAGGCAATTTTCCTGCATCCTTGGTTTTCCCCACATTTCTACACATTCGCACTCATCAGGTTTCTCTTTCTCCCTCTACCTCCTCCACCCTATTTGCACTTCCTCTGGGTTAATTTCCTGCCTGTTCAGCAACGACTTGCGCACACTTGTCGAGGCCGAGGGCGGAGGGTGTGCGCCGTGCGGGGCACGCGGGGAGAGGGAGGAGCAGCCGGTGCGCGAGGACCGATGGAATGTTGGAGCAGGGAGTGGGCAGCGAGTGAAGGGGGGGTCGTGGGATCTCGCTGGCGCTTTGCGATTCCCGAGCGCGATCGTAGTTGTAGCGGGACTCGTCGCGCTGCCTTTGGGGCCGCGGTTCCCGGGAAGAACGGTGGGAAAGGTAGGACCTGAGGCGGCTCCAGCCGGCGCTCACCGGGAAGCGATGGCCACGGCCAAGTCGCCTTGCCCGTTGCTCAAGAAGCACAGCCAGACGGACCTACTGAGCCGCCTCAAGACCCGCAAGATCCTGGGCGTGGGCGGCGAGGACGACGACGGGGAGATCCATCGCTCCAAGGTAAAAAGGTCTTCCAGGTGCAGACTCTCTAAACCGCGCCGACGTCGCTCTCTGCACTTCACTCACGGCCGAAGCGAATTGGCGCCAAATCTCAAAGAATCACTTATTGTACTTTCGTGAATGTCTTCACTCGTTTGTCAGTGTCACTCGGTGATTCATTCATTCATTCATTCTTTATCGTAGCGTGCCCATGCATGCAACTCCCGGTAATGGAGGCGTGACTCGGTCCACCTCGCTCCGGTGAACCTGTCGGCTCTCGGTCGGATACCTTTCCACGTGAGAACCAAGGGTGACCATTGGTGCCTCGGACGTCGGTTCGTTCTTTAAAAAACACCAACATACAGATGCACACCTGCACGTCCGTTTGCATAATTAAGGTAGAGCGTCTTATACACGGGATTGATGACGTAATTTTGAAATTTAGATGGAGCAGTTTATACACGGGAACTCCACAGGTGGAGACATCAATGACGCGGCATCAATGACATCAATTTCTCGCTTTCTTTGTTTATCCCTCTCCATTTCCTGCGCTCCTGCCATTTTTAAGGGGATGGCAAAGCAATAATCGTTTCCCGGAGCTGCGGCACCAATTCCGCCGCAACAGGTTGCTAAGGACCGCGATGTGGAGACCTCAGTGGGTGTGTGGGCGGCCTACGATGATGATCACAAAGGGTGCGCGGCATCCGGGGCGGGTGGGCTCATAAGTGGGGTTAATTACATTCGTTCTCATCCTCGCGAAGTAATAAAAACTGGTCGGGGAGAACAAGCACCGGGTGTTCCACTCCCACAACATTCCCTTCTCCAAGAAAACAAACCTGTAGCGTCTGCCAAAAGAGCCAGGCGAATGCGCTTTGTGGACCATCCATGATTAAAAAGAACCCGATTCCTTCCCTTCCAAAAACCTCCAGGGAGGTCTTTCGGTCATTCCATGGCTTTCTGAAAAGATTTCAGGCTTTTCCAAAAATATGGGACATAAATATTCGGGAAAGGAAGCTGATACTCATAGTCTCTGCAAAATGAGACGTTGTTTTCCTGGAAGGTATGGTGCGGAACGCAAGACTGATGGTGACATCTTAATATCCTAGTGGGAATTCCTCCAGCACAATGGATTCTTCGAGTGACTGGCAGGAGACTGGATTTCGCTGCCATGCTGTGGCTGCTGCTGTTTTTGTTTCATGAAATTGCTTGGCAATTTGCTCCGTGAATGTTTCCCACTGCCGATGTTTGCGATGACCGCTTCGCCCTTCCCTTGATTGGACGGCGTCAAAGAAATCGACCGTTCCGAATCAACAAAACAACTCCTAAAGGGAAGTGTGGAATCCTGTGCTTGTAATCATCGGTGTTGGACATTCGTTTGTGCTTTGAGGATTCATGATCAGCATTACGAATCTTAAAATGCAACATGTATGGCTGCTGTCGTGGATATCCTATTCTTTCCTTTTTTTTTAAACAGAAAATGAAACAAACAATGGCGAAAACCTTCCTTGCGTCCGACAGGTGAAAGACAATTCCCGACTTGCTCACCTAGGCTGCCTGTTGAATTACAATGTCATGTGGAGGTCACGGTGAAACGTCATCGCGCACCTCTCAAACTGATCCTCCAATGACAGCGAAGCTCAGGCTCGTGTTAGCTTGGTGTAGGTCTCACTTAGGTGAGGCGGGCACAGTTGCTTATTTTGTTTTGTGCTCTATGAGGAACGCATATAACGCTCTATAACGCTCTATAACGGAACTCGGTTGAGCGCATACCTCTGCCAGGCTGAACACTTTACGTTTTGTATCCTAACAGGTCGGATCTGGATTCGGACCTGAACCAAAATCTAATTGGCTTGTTCTTGTCGCCTTAATCCACCAAGTTTTTGTAATAAGTCAGGCACAACTTTTTCAGATATCGTGCTATATATCGTTTGTGGCAATATCTCCCACCCAGTCATGAAGAATCATGTAAAAAAGCCCCAAAATTATTGTATCCGGATTCAGATATCACCGAAACTGAAACAATTCTTCCTCGTCACACCTCCAACCTGTTTATCAAGTTTTGCCCGAATCCATCCAAAGCTTTTTTGATATATCATGCTTTATATCATTTTTGGTCCTATCTCTCAATGGTCAAGAATAACTTACAAATTCTCAGATCCAGATCCGGATCTTCACCGTTTCGTCCGACTCCGTCCACAACTTTTTGAGATATTGTGCTATATATCGGTTTTTTTTCCCCCTTATCTCTCAATGGTGAAGAATCACTTTAAAATTTCTCAGATCCGGATCTTCACCAAAATCGAATCATTTCGTCCTTGTCACATACCAAAGCTCTCCACCAAATTTCGTCCGAATCCGTCTGCATCGATTTGCGATATCCTGTTCATAGACAGACGGGCAGTGGTGAAAATATAACCGACATCAACCTTCGCTGGAGGAGGTAAAAATGCAAAACCATAGAGGATGATGGGTTTGTTGTTGAATATGACGATGCCTGATAGACCACCCTTCCCCAAAAATAATAAGCCATACTTTGGCGAAGATCCTCTAAATCCAAAACGCTATGATTTTTAGGCAGAAGTTGGACGTTGATCACTCTTTACCCTGTACAATATAATAACTGTAAAATTGAAACTCTTAGGACTATATCAAATCACGTAGTTGAAAAAGGGTGTTGAGAGGAAAGGATGTGTAGTGCTTCATGGGCATCAGACCATTTGTGTTTGGGGATTGTTTGATGATGAGAAAACCCTTTTTTCCCCAAAGGAATTTTAATTTTTAGACTTCGGCTGCATGGAGATTCTATTTGACTAAATCTCCACTTAAATTGCGTTGCTAATCGGTGAAAGTATTTGGCGGCAGTTTCCATAGGAGAGCGAAAGCAAATTATTTACATCAAGCACAACTATTTGTAAAGACAACCTGTTACAAGCATCCAATTCTCATCTGAATGTGCTCTTTATATGGGGCCCCTTACATATTACAACAAGAAAGAGCAATCAGAGATCGCAGACGCCTTGCCAGAACGTGTTTGTGTAGTGTATTTTGTGTGGTGTTTATCAGCTGCCGTGTTTGTGTGGTTTATTGATGACGTAGATTTATGTTCCATCCAATATGGCTGTCAAACCACGTGACCGATGACGTCGTTAATTTAATTTGCCCATACAATTTTTGTGTAGATCATGCGCAAGAAATTTCAAACTGATCGGTTCAAGCGTTCTACTTGTCTAATTATGACATAATCATCATGAATATATGTTGTTTCCCATGGGGAGTACTTGACAATGAACCATGTTTCATTTTTTTCCATTGAGCGGTTTCGAAGATATGGAGGTGCAACGTTTTTCCAAGATGGCGTCCATAGCATGTGACGTATGATGGCATAATTATCACTAAAATTCTACAGGAGGAGGCGCTCCTCTGGTGAAAATTTTGTGTCAATCGGACAAACAGTTGCAGAGAAAAGCATACTCACATTATGTTGATGAACCATTAACTATTGATGAACCATTAAAGTTGATGAACGTTAACCATTCCAGGGGTTCAGCAGGGAGTCAAGTTGCCATTGCTTCCCGGTGAGCACCGGCTGGAACCATCTCAGGTGGATGGCCTGCCTTCCCACCATTCTTCCCGGAAACCACAGACCTAAAGGCAACACGACGAGCCCACTCCCACCCACTCCCCATCCAATTGACCTGGAATTAAAATTTACCATTTGAGCTTTGGTATCAAATTTTAAACAAACTTTATCAGGAGAATATGAAGAAGAAAATTAATAATTCGGTCAGTGGTAAACATCACATTAAATCGTCAATTTTCATCCAATTGACCTGAAATTTTAATAATTTGCATATAGGGTCACAGAATTGGTTCACCAATCAAAAGCTAGAACCAGATTGTTTTTTTTTAGATCAAAAGGTCAAAGGTCAAGGTTGCATAAAATCGTCAGTTTTCATCCGATTGACTTGAAATTTGAGCAGGGTTTGCATATTGGGTCACTGAAGCCTATTGCTTTTGAGACGAAGAGGTGAAAAGGTCAAGGTTGCATAAAATCATCAATTGGCTTTTAATATATATATATATTTTGCTGTTTTCATCTTGTTTAGCTTACAGAAGAAGTCTGAATACAAAGCAGACATAGATAGTCTTTGCATTTTCAGATGCTTTCTAGTTTTTAATGTTGCTGTTTTTTTCTATGCAATGCTAAGGCTTGTGGAGTTAGAACAAAGAATGGATCAGGACGTAACTGAACAAAAGGAACAA
This sequence comes from Myxine glutinosa, assembly GCF_964187855.1. Lineage (NCBI taxonomy): Eukaryota > Metazoa > Chordata > Myxini > Myxiniformes > Myxinidae > Myxine > Myxine glutinosa. Next base: position 135,553,694 of record NC_136261.1, read on the forward strand.
ACAAAGAGAGGGGGAAACATACCAACAGCAGGGACGAGGGACAAAATAAAGGGAGACTTGCACAAATAATGGATATAGGGAAAATGAGGACTAGGGGAAGACACCTGGGGTGGACAAGATGGATAAAGCCACAAATTCTCAGTAAGAAAAAAGTGGAAACTTGGAAAGAGTTTGGATTTGGGAGCGTTAACCACAATAAAAAGATCATGATTTTGGATGGGGGAGTAGGGGGTAGATCTGAGATAATAGTGAATAGCCGTCTTCAAGACGTGGAGGGGAAATTACATTGAAGAGGATGTGGAAGTTGGTTTCATGTGTGGGTAAAAAGAGTAGCAAATGAGTGGATGTGAGGACCCGATTCTGTATTTTAAGACTTTCACTAGAAAGGGGTTGCTGGCAGGCCGAGTGCCCCCTGCAGAAACATTGGGGGACGAGTGGGGAGAGAGCACAGAAGGAGCAGAGGGTGCAAGACCAGAAAGGAGGAGGTAGAAGACGGAGAGACCACTGACCTGTCTGCAATATGAAAGTGATGAGCACATGATACACTTAGCTTCATTACAGGATAATCCAATGATCTTGATTGCCTTGATCTCCATGGTGTCAAGCTGAGCAAGGCATGACGCAGGAGAGCCAGCCTAGAGTGGATGGCATCAAGCTGTGGATGATGGTCTTGCAGGTGGATAAGAGTTCAGGTGTGCCATGAAAGGCTTTGCATGATGGAGGATGCCCAGTCTGGCCTTGGAGGCCAACATATTAGTGTGGTTTGCCCAAGAAAGATCATGGTTGATAATGAGACCCAAATGTTTGAGTGACTGAACCTCCTCAAGATGATTGTAAAGACAGAAGATACGAGGGTTTGCCAGACGGTTATTTTGGATGGAGAGAGAGAGAGTGAGATTGTAAGATTTGTCATGATTGAAAGACATATTCCAAGTGTTTGACCAGCTTGTGATTCCATCATGGTCTGAAGAGAGGGAAGAGGCTGCTGCCTGTCTGTCTGAAGAATGTCACAGCAGAGGGTGGAATCATCAGCAAGGAGATAAAGAGGATTTTCAGCAAAGAGTCAGCAAGTCTCCCTTGAGTTTTGACCAAAGAGTCAAAGAGATCACTGGTTGATTAGAAATAGGACTGGGCGCAGACACTGCCTTGGGTAATCCAGCCTCCAAGAGTAGAGAAAGTCAGTAATCCATGTGTGGAGATGGCCTTGGACGCCATAGGCAGAGAGTTTGGAGACCAAGGTGGAATGCTGGATTGTATTGAATGCTCGATATATGTCTAGAGAGATGGCCTTGAGCTCATCTCTGACATTGAGGGTCTCCATCCATTGTGTGGAGAGTAGAAGCAGCATGTCCAAGGTAGAGAGAGTGACCAGGTTTGAATCCAAATTGATGAGGGCGTTGGAGAAAAATAAGGATTTGTTGTCAACTGTGATGATGGATTCCATGAACTTGCTGATAATTTTAAATAAGCCAATAGGTCTGTTGTTAAGGGGATCAGGTTTGCACCTGGTTTATGTAATGCAGTCATGCTGGCTAATTTCCAAGCAGATGGAAGATGACCTTGAGTGAATGATAGAGTGAAAAGGGCAGAGAGAGGATGTGCAAGAGCAGCAGAGCCGGGTTTTTGGACACGTGACATGATACCGTCCGATTCAGTTGTATAATTAGAGTCGAAGGTTGCCAGAAACTTCAGCACCATCAGGCACAAAAGACCAGAGTCAAATGGGTGCAAATAGGTAGGGTGGGTACAGAGAGTGGGGGCATAGGGGACACAGGATTTTGAAGCAATCACGGAATTGAAGCCTTCTCACAAGCGGATTCAGCTGTGATGCCATTTGAAGAGACGGAAGGAATTGAGGATGCGTATAGTCCAGAGGCACACTTAACAAGGTGCCGCCAGGATTTTGATGAGGGAGACAAGTTTGAAAGTTAATCTTGTGCTGCATTTGCACTGTAATTTGTTTTCCAAAAGGCAGTGAGTCAGTCAGGGTGACAAATTGCTAAAGCAGCCCTAGTACATTCTGAACAAATATACGCTGCTGGAAAATGCCATCCTGAAAGGCCACAGAGACCAATGTGACAAGTTCACTATTTTGGGGTTATCTTGCAAAGAGGTGGTTCATCCATTATCTTTTCTAACACAGTTCCATGTTCTTTTGTAAGGGCCATTGTCATATAATGCAGCTCTTCCTGTAGGGAACTGTAACGGAAATCAGCTCCGAGGGCTGTAATACCTAATGGATTATGCAAGTGCTGTGTAGCAACAGTTTCTGAATGTGTTCCAAACCTTTTTGTTGTTGTTCCTGTCGTTATGCACGAAATGCTATTCTCGAAAAAAGTCCCAAAATAGGTAACACAGCATTGTTGTTTGCCTTTTGTGAACACAGTGTTTGTTATAAAGAAAATTTGCCCTAACTGCAGTCAGTACTGCCCTACTTGGAATTATTTATGTATCAAAATTAATGTGGGACAATATGGCGTGGCGAGGAATACTAGTTTTAGTAATTGTTAATGTGAGTTTGCATTTCGAAAATTCTGTTTTATTAATTGCAAGTTGAAAAAGGTATGCTAACTGCGTTGGGAAGAAAAGTAAACGCGACGTTTCGGGCCGTAATCATTTTGCTCCACAATGAAGGGTTAACACTCAAGACCACAAATTGTGAGCTTCACAATTTGTTTCCTAAATCAGTTAACATGCATTTGTCAACCTCAGTTGATAAAAAAACCTAGCATTGTGAACATCCTGTCCTCTTATTTTTGTGCCAAATATTCAGGCCTTTTGCCTTTGTGTACTCTGCTGAAGTCAAGAGTCGCTTGAAGGATGTGTGATATTTCCAATAGCTGTCTTGCCCTTGAGAGGAAGTGTGGTTTTCTCCAAAGAGTCGACAGAGAGAGAGAGAGAGAGAGAGAGAGAGAGAGAGAGAGAGAGAAAGAGAAAGAGAAAGAGAGACAGAGACAGAGACAGAGACAGACAGAGAGAGAGAGAGAGAGAGAGAGAGAGAGAGAGAGAGAGAGAGAGAGAGAGGAAAAAAATGGATGGATGGATGGAGTGTGTGTGAGTGTGTGTGTCTATATGTGTGTATGAGTGTTACAAGAGCAGTTGAAGGCTCATATAGACTTGTTGTTCTATAAAATAAAAATTATAAGGGTGTCGATGAAACTTCACCAATTCCTCAAGGCATTACCCTATTATGCAGACATACTTTGTCCCATTGATGTGGTCATGCCTTGCCGCCATCTGCACAATATTTGGGCTGGTTACACAGCCATATCAGGACACATGTTATGATTTATCTTATTCGTTCATAAACCTTTCTCTGCCAAGATGTTCATTGCATCATGCAAATAGATTAAAATCGCAAGGTCACAAGTCTGTACTCTATGGAAATGATTAGTACTTTTCATCATCACCTTTTGACTGTATAATGCTCACAGTTTTTTGTTTAGTCAGTTTGTAGTTCATATAATTCCAGATGAGAAGTATTATAATGATGCAAATAATGTTCTTTCCATTGCCTTTTTGCAGAAATGTGCCTCAGCCGTTAGACACTCCCCTTTGCCGCCGCCACCTCCTATCCTTCCTCTCCACCATATCCTTTCCTCTCTACTATCTGCACAATATTTTTGCTGGTTAAACAGTCATTTCATTTTCCAACGAAGAGGACCATTATGTATGTCCTCTCAACCTTTTTTTACTTTCCCTCCTTTGAGGAGTACATTTTAAAAGCTTGCATGCTATGCAAAGCCCAGAGTCCAGTTTGTGTGTATGTGTGTGTCTTGTATGTATGCACGCATGTATGTTTATTATGTGCTTGCAAAAGTACCCAGCGTTACCGGGTAACAGTCACTTCCTGATGGGAATATAAAGAGAGGAGGGAGGAGAGGTTGGGAGGCGAGGAGGGAGGAGGAAGGGAAAGGAAGGGGAGGGGGAGGAGAGAGAGGGATGGTGGAAGGGGAAAGGGAGAGGGAGGGTTAGTATATTGCACAAAAATGTTAGTCAATAAAAAAAGGTGTACGTTGTAGCGGTTACCGCTGGATGCACACAATCGCCTTGCACCGGCCAGAACACGGCCAGACGCGCCTCTCCCGGGCATGCCCGGACTCACTGTTCCCGGGCACGCCCGAACCTCCCGGGCACGCCCGGTCTCGTCTTTCCCAGGCATGCCTGCTCTCGCCTTTCCAGGGCTCGCCCAGAGCATCCGGGCATGCCCGCTATCGCCTTTCCAGGGCTCGCCCAGAGCGTCCGGGCATGCCCGCTATCGCCTTTCCAGTGCTCGTCCAGAGCGCCCGGGCACGCCCAGCCTCGACTTGCCAGGCCGCAGCCAAACACGCCCGGGCAGGTCCAGACTCGCCTTTCCAAGGCTCGCCCTTGATACCCGGGCATGCCCGGTATAGCTTTTGCCGGGCAAACTTCCCGACATAAATGTGTATATATATTGCTGCCCGATAAATGGGCTTTTCAGAGTACCCGAGTGTGATACATTTATTAAACCTACTCGGACGAATTTCCATCTTTGGTCGCGTCAATTCTTTCAACTCGCGTTGGAGCCCAGCTCCTTCATTGGTGACCTACCGACATGGATACGGCAGTGACGCTTAAACTGCCTACCTTCTGGGAGGCTCATGCGGCTGTTTGGTTCGCTCAGGCGGACTCTCAGTTCGCCCTGCGAGGCATCACCGCGGACGACACCCACTTCCACCATGTTGTGGCGGCGCTCGGTTCCGCCACCGCGGCCCGCGCCTTGAGCCTCCTCCAGCACCCGCCGGCTGCTGACAAATACGACGCGCTGACGACACTCCTCCTCGACGCTTTCGCCCTCTCACCGGCAGCACGCGCACGGCGCCTGCTTGACCTGCCCGAGCTCGGCGACACGCGCCCGTCCGAGCGCATGGACTATATGCTCTCGTTGCTCGGTGAGCACTCTCCGGATTTTCTGTTCCGCGAGCTGTTCCTTCACCAGCTGCCTCACCCGGTACGCCTCGCCCTGGCTGGCACGTTGATCACGGATTCCCGCGCCCTCGCCAGGGAAGCCGATAAGATCTCCTCGGCGGGCCAGTACATTGGCGCGGTTACCTGGAGCCCGCCGCCGTCCGAGGCGACGCCCACGACGCCCGAGCGCCCTGCGCGGTTGGAGGCCGAACTGCCGGTGCAACTGGCGGCCGCCACGCCGCACCGCCCGCTTCCGACACGACGGCCGGGGCCTCCACCTGACCGGGCGTGGTGTTATTACCATGCCAGGTTCGGACACAAGGCTCGGACGTGCCGGCCCCCGTGCACTTTCGGCAGGTCGGGAAACGGCCGGGCCTGCGTTCATTCCCAGCCATGAGCGCCGGCCACTCGGGCAACTTGCTGTTTATTCGGGACAAAGCGTCTGGGCGGCGTTTCCTGTGTGACACCGGCGCCCAACTGAGCGTCATACCCGCCTCCGAGCAGGACAGGCTGGACGCAGTTTGCGGCCCCTCTTTGGTCGCTGCTAATGGCTCGGCCATACGCACTTTCGGCACACGCGTCGTCACCCTCTGCTTCGGCAGCCAGCGCTTTCAATGGACTTTTGTTACCGCCAGCGTCCCCGTGGCTTTGCTGGGCGCCGACTTCCTCTGCGCGCACGGGCTGCTGGTCGACGTCAAACGACGTCGCCTTGTCCACGCCGAGACCTTCAGCTCCCTGGCGTGCACAATGAGCAGCTCCGCGCCGACCGAACTGGCGTGCGCCCTCCCGGCAACGAACGAGTTCGCTCGCCTGCTCGTGGAATTCCCGGCCCTCACGCGGCCGACGTTTTCGGCCGTCGCGGTGCGGCACGGGATCGAGCACCACATACCCACTACGGGCCCGCCGGTCTACGCCAGGGCCCGCCGCCTCGACCCAGCCAAGCTCGCCGTGGCGAAGGCCGAATTCGACGCATTGGAGCACCTCGGCATCGTGCGGCGCTCCGATAGCGCGTGGGCCTCGCCACTGCACATCGTGCCAAAGCCGGGGGGTGGATGGCGCCGGTGTGGCGACTACCGCCGTCTCAATGACGCTACCACCCCCGACAGGTACCCGATCCCGCATATTCAGGACTTTTCCGCCCGTTTGGCGGGACGGGTCATCTTTTCGAAAATTGACCTGATACGGGGCTACCACCAGGTACCTGTCCGGGCGGCCGACGTCCCGAAGACGGCCGTCATCACGCCGTTCGGCCTGTTCGAATTTTTGCGGATGCCGTTTGGCCTCAAGAACGCGGCCCAGGCGTTCCAGCGCTTGATGGACGGCGTGCTGCGCGACCTGCCGTTTCTTTTCGTCTATCTGGACGACATCCTCGTCGCCAGCACGTCCCGCGCCGAGCACCTCCTCCACCTCCGAACACTGTTCGGATCGCCTCAGCGAGCACGGCTTAATTGTCAACCCGGTCAAATGCCACTTCGGCGCGACGACCGTTGACTTTCTGGGCCACCGCATCACCAAGACCGGGGCCGTGCCGCTGCCGACCAAGGTCGAGGCCATCACCACGTTCCCGCGTCCCCGTTCCATCAAGGCCCTCCAAGAGTTCCTCGGCATGGTGAATTTTTATCACCGATTCGTGCCCCGCGCTGCTCAGCTCATGCGGCCCCTTTACGAGGCCCTCCGGGGCAAGCCGGCCAAGCATGACATTGTTTGGTCCGTGGCCATGGACGCGGCCTTCGCCAGCGCCAAACGGACCCTCGCCGACGCAACGCTGCTGGCTCACCCGGTGCTCAACGCGCCCATCGCCCTCACTACGGACGCCTCCAACTACGCGGTGGGCGCCGTCCATGAGCAATGGGTGGACGGGGTTTGGCAGCCACTCGCTTTTTTCAGCTGGCAACTCCGGCCGAACGAGTTAAACTACAGCACGTTCGACCGCGAGCTGCTCGGGCTATTCCTGGCCGTTCGCCATTTCCGACACCTCCTGGAGGGCCGCCCGTTCATGGCTTTCGTCGACCACAAGCCGTTGGTCTACGCAATGGCTAAGGTCACGGAGCCGTGGTCGGCCCGCCAGCAGCGCCACCTCTCCGCCGTGTCGGAGTTCACCACGGACATCCAGCACGTCGCCGGCAAAGACAACGCCGTGGCCGACTGCCTTTCGCGGGCCAGCGCGAACGCGGTCCACCTCGGCGTGGACTTCGCGCTCATGGCGGCCGACCAGACCACCGACGCCTCGGTGCAGGCACTCCGCGCGGCGGACACGGGCCTCCGCCTGGCCGACATCCCCTTCGCGGGCACCGTCCTGCTCTGCGACGTCTCTCAGGGCCAGCCTCACCCCATCGTGCCCGTTTCCTGGCAGCGCCGCATCTTCACCTCCATCCACGGCCTTTCTCACCCGGGCCGGAAAGCTTCTCAGAAGCTGGTGTCGGCGCGTTTCGTCTGGCACGGCCTTCGACGAAACATCCGCGACTGGGCCAACGCCTGCACGGCCTGCCAGCGAGCCAAGGTCCACCGCCACACCCAGGCCCCGCTGGCACCTTTCGCCGTGCCTGAACGGCGTTTCGACCACGTCCACGTGGACCTGGTGGGTCCCCTGCCCCCCTCGCGGGGGTTCACCCACCTGCTCACCATGGTGGACAGGACCACCAGGTGGCCGGAGGCCATGCCCCTCACCTCCACCACCACCGCCGATGTGGCGCAGGCGTTCATCGCCACCTGGGGTGCGCGCTTCGGCGCACCAGCGGACATCTCGTCCGACCGCGGCCCACAGTTCACGTCTGAGCTTTGGGGTGCGGTCGCCCGTTCATTGGGGGTCACGCTGCACCGCACCACGGCCTACCACCCCCAAGCCAATGGGTTGTGCGAGCGGTTTCACCGCTCCATGAAGGCCGCACTCATGGCCGGCCTTCAGGACGACGGTTGGGCCGACCGGCTGCCGTGGGTCCTTTTGGGCCTTCGCACGGCCCCCAAGGAAGACCTCCAGGCGTCCGCCGCCGAGCTCATCTACGGCCAGCCGCTCCGCGTCCCGGGCGAATTCGTGCCCGACGCTACCAGTCCCTGGTCCGCCGCTCGCCAGCGATGGGACCTCCAGGAGGCCGCCCGACGATTTGCCCCCGTGCCGACGTCCCGCCACGGTGGCCCCCAGTCCTACGTCCCCCCGGCGCTTCGCACAGCGGAGTACGTCTTTGTGCGTCATGACGCGCACCGGGGGCCACTCCGGCCGCCATACGACGGGCCCTTCCGGGTCCTGCGACGGGGCGACAAGTCTTTCATCGTCGACTTCGGCGGCCGGCCGGACCGGATTTCTGTGGACCGCCTCAAACCGGCGCACATGGACGTCGACCGACCACCACGGTTGGCCCTTCCTCCGCGGCGAGGCCGCCCCCCGTCCACAGTTCCCCCCGCTCGACCACCCACCACCACGTCGGACCCCTCCCCACGACCCTCCAGGGGTCGCTTCGGCCGGGTCATCCGGACCCCCCTTAAATTGACCCTGCCGGTGCAGGTCGATTCTGGAGGGGCGTGTGTAGCGGTTACCGCTGGATGCACACAATCGCCTTGCACCGGCCAGAACACGGCCAGACGCGCCTCTCCCGGGCATGCCCGGACTCACTGTTCCCGGGCACACCCGAACCTCCCGGGCACGCCCGGTCTCGTCTTTCCCGGGCATGCCCGCTCTCGCCTTTCCAGGGCTCGCCCAGAGCGTCCGGGCATGCCCGCTATCGCCTTTCCAGGGCTCGCCCAGAGCGTCCGGGCATGCCCGCTATCGCCTTTCCAGGGCTCGCCCAGAGCGTCCGGGCATGCCCGCTACCGCCTTTCCAGTGCTCGTCCAGAGCGCCCGGGCACGCCCAGCCTCGACTTGCCAGGCCGCAGCCAAACACGCCCGGGCAGGTCCAGACTCGCCTTTCCAAGGCTCGCCCTTGATACCCGGGCATGCCCGGTATAGCTTTTGCCGGGCAAACTTCCCGACATAAATGTGTATATATATTGCTGCCCGATAAACGGGCTTTTCAGAGTACCCGAGTGTGATACATTTATTAAACCTACTCGGACGAATTTCCATCTTTGGTCGCGTCAATTCTTTCAACTCGCGTTGGAGCCCAGCTCCTTCAACGTAAAAACAAAAAGTGAGCTCTGTGCCTCTGTCTACTGTAACGCCATGGCTTGCAAAATCAGCCTTAATAGCGTTCACCAAGTGGTGGTTAATTATATTCAAAAAGGGTGTTATAACACACCCAAACTTCCTCGGCATTATGATTAATTAATTAAATACACAGGTATTTCTGACTTCTTTGTGGAGCCCTCGCCAAGCGGCTTAAGCACTCCAACGAAATGGGTGATAACTGATAAGGAATGGCTGGCTTGGCAAGCGATAGCAAGCTAATTGCTTCTGGTTGAAATGGCCGAGGAATTTTAAATACAGATCACAGGTACAGTGGAGTGACACCCTATCCCATGGCAGTATGAATTAAGTTAAAAATGATTATTAAGTTAAATATAAAAAAATAACCCCAGAAGGGGAATGACAGCCTCGCTTAAATAAATGAATATGTACACTTAGTTATAACAATCGTTTGACATGGTAAATTTTGTCCGATTTTACTCCAGATTTGGACATTTATTTCGGCTACAGGATCCAATCCTCATATCTGAATCCAGATTTTGATGATATGCTTCAATTATGTAATGATAATCGATCGTGTTTCCAAAGCAAAGCACATTTGAATAGGCCGGAACAAAATGGCGGCTTAAGAACTCAGCGAGTCGCAGTGGGCTGACCAAGATGACGGGCCACAATATTGGTAAGGCTTTTTCGGGTTTTTTCTTATGAGCACCTCGTTAATCATCTTCAAACAATGTGTTACTAGTACCGACTGCAAAGCCGCAATGAGCCGGCGAAGCCAAAACCTCTTGCCACTATTTTACCCATCACCATGGCATCAGTAGGTTAGGTAGTTGGTAGTAGGTAGGTAGGTAGTTGGTAGTAGGTAGGTAGGTAGTTGGTAGTAGGTAGGTGTAGTAGGTACCGTACCTGGTAAGACTTGGTAAAAGAGAACAGCAGACAGTCCTCCCCAATACCTGCATACCTCTTGCCACTATTTTACCCATCACCATGGCATCAGTAGGTTAGGTAGTTGGTAGTAGGTAGGTAGGTAGTTGGTAGTAGGTAGGTGTAGTAGGTACCGTACATGGTAAGACTTGGTAAAAGAGAAGAGCAGACAGTCCTCCCCAATACCTGCATACCTCTTGCCACTATTTTACCCATCACCATGGCATCAGTAGGTTAGGTAGTTGGTAGTAGGTAGGTAGGTAGTTGGTAGTAGGTAGGTGTAGTAGGTACCGTACCTGGTAAGACTTGGTAAAAGAGAAGAGCAGACAGTCCTCCCCGATGGCAATACCTGCATACAATACAATAAATGTCACAAGAAGCTTAAGGAAGTAACTATACGATGTGCTAGCTTAAGGCCTATTTTTAACTGGGCTTAACATACGTTTTCACAGTAAGTGTGTAGTCTTCTAACTTCAGTCGCTGTCAGGCGCCAGGGCTGGTTCTCTGACTCTCCGGGCACGGCAGCTTCGTCCACCAGAAGACGTTAGCTTGCAGTGATTAATTCGGTGAATTCCATCTCAACTTCGGATATTTCCGGCCGTGAAAAACTATCCGTATTTCTAAACTAAATATGTAAACCGCTTATACCATATTTCTGGCCGTGAAAAACTATCCCGTACGGCCGCGAGATTTCTAAAAAATAATTCTTCGTCAATTTTAGAATATTTGATGCCGTTTTCACCGTCCGAAACGCGTAATAATAATTGGGTCTGATGTTTGATGACGATTTTCGTTGAAGATAACGAGGTTGGTCTTAACGTATTTTAATTACTAATGAGAGGTTTCATTAGATTAGGAATCAAAGAACGACGGGTGAAACAAAGTCCTATTGAACTTTTTCGCAATTGTTTTATGCAAACTTCCGCATTCGGTAGATGGCGCCCATCATTGAGTGCTTTCATTTTAGAAATATTTTTGCAAATGCTCGACTCTCATTGGGTCCGGTGTTTGGTGACGCGTTTTGTTGAAGATAACCAGGCCCGTGCGGGCCGATGTTGGTCTTAAATTATTTTATTAATACATTGGAGGTGCATAAGATTGTGAATCAAACGACGGGTGAAAGAAACTCCTGATGAACGTTTTAAATTTGTTATGCATACTTCCGCCCACGCAAGATGGCTGCGCCCACGGCGCTTCGGATTCTCGAGCCAAGGCATAATCAGGTTTTCAACCTAATACGTACTCATTTATTGACAACACCGGCTTCGCCGGCTATAACACACCCAAAACACCCAGTTTTCATCCTTGCAATCTGTTGGAGGTCCAGGTGTTTGCATACAAAGTTTGGGCTGCTAGCATTCATGGTTTTGGAGTTATGGAGGAGACAGACAGACGGACAGACACTGCCTTTTATTATTATAGAAGATGTATATACAGTCACGTGAAAAAGTAAGTACACCCCATGTAAAGTTTTGACTTTTTCAACATATTTCAACATACAGCTATTTGATCTTCATTTCAACAATATTGATAGATAAAGGTGATATAATATAACAAATATCATGAAACATTTACATTTTGTAGTCCATTATATAATCTAAATAAACATAAATGCAAATTTCGCATGTGGAAAAAGTAAGTACACCCCTACATTTATCACTACTTAAAATACCTAAAATTAGAATCAGGTGCACCAGCTCAGGTGCAAATGATTAGAACATCGTTAGAGAGGATCTCGGAGGAACCTGTTTCATTTAAACCTCAGACATTTAGTTTGGTTTGCTCTTTGTTGTTGAAGTGTGCGGCGTCACCAGGCCCACCATGCCCACCTTGGGCACCATGCCCAAGATGGCAAGAGCTCTCTGAGGCCTTCAGAAGGTCATAGATGCCTACGAGTCTGGGAAGGGATTTAAAAAGATCTCCAAACAATTTGAAATCAATCATTCGACTGTCTGAGAGATCATCTACAAGTGGAGAAGCTTCCAAACAACTACCAACTTGTTCAGGCCAGGCCGGCCCAGCAAGTTCAGCCTGAGAGTAGACCGCAAGATGCTTAAAGAAGTCTAAGAACCCCAGAATGTCATCACGGGACCTACAGGTAGCTCTTGCCACTGTTGATGTCAAAGTGCACGAGTCTACCATTAGAAAGAGGCTGCACAAATTTGATCTACATGGGAGGTGTGCCAGGAGGAAACCTTTGCTGTCCAGAAAGAACATCAGGGCAAGACTAAAGTTTGCCAATGAACACCGAGGCAAAGACCAGCACTTCTGGAACAATGTGCTCTGGACAGATGAGTCAAAGGTAGAGCTATTTGGCCACAGTACCAGAAGACATGTTTGGCGAAAACCAAAGACAGCATAAGACCACAAGAACCTGATACCAACTGTAAAGCACGGTGGTGGAAATATTATGGTTTGGGGCAGCTTTGCTGCATCAGGGCCTGGGCAGCTCACCATCATAGAATCCACTATGAATTCTTAATTGTAGCAGAGGGTGCTTGAGGATAATGTGAGGCCATCTGTCAGAGAAGTTGAAGCTCAACTGAAGGTAGACCTTGCAACATGACAATGACCCTAAACATCTATCTATAATTCCAGTAATCTCTGTGTGTGTGTGTGTGTGTGTGTGTGTGTGTGTGTGTGTGTGTGTGTGTGTGTGTGTGTGTGTGTGTGTGTGTGTGTGTGTGTGTGTGTGTGTGTGTGTGTGTGTGTGTGTGTGTGTGTGTGTGTCTGTGTGTGTGTTTGTTTGTTTGTCTGTGACCGCTGTTTCTCGACAACGACGGGTCCGATATACTTGAAACTTGCCAGGTATATTGCTGGGGACCCGAGGATGTGCCTTTTCAAGGTTTGAAATTAATCGGACAAGTAGTTACCGAGCTATGTCCAAAAAACGATTCAACCAATCAGAGAGCAGCGAGCTATCACGTGTGCCGAACGTGGCGAACAGACTCTGCCTCGGACGGCACATTTGAGAGCGTATTCATTTATTTCACGTTGGAAAACTATGTTGCCGTTAAACTATGTTTTAAAACTAAATAAAACTAATTTGCGATTCATCGTAACTGCGATTTGCGACCTTCCGGACAGTGAAGACTTCACTTCCGGCAGCCAATCACAGAACGCGTTGTTGCGAGCCGAGCCGAGCGCGTGCGCCATTACGGTTCGTAATTCGATTTCTTCCGGAGAAAATAATAATTTCTCGATTTCTTATGCGCATTATTTCTCCCAGAGCGAAGGGCGGAAGCGAAGAGCGTTGTTTTTTTTGTTTACGGGCGTACGGGCGTACGGGCGGGGTAGAGCGTATGGGTAGCGGTTTTTTTTTTTTTTGGCAAGGAACGGGCACCCACGTACGGGCATGCCCTAGTACCAGTAAATCCACCAAGAATGGCTGAAAAGAAAGAAATGGAGGGTTCTGGAATGGCCAAGTCAAAGCCCGGATCTAAATCCCATCGAGATGTTGTGGGGGGATTTGAAACGAGCTGTGCATGCAAGAAACCCCTCAAACATCACACAGCTGAAGGAATTCTGCATGGAGGAGTGGGCAAAAATTTCTCCCAGTCGATGTCAGAGACTGGTAGGCAGTTATAAGAAACGCCTACTTGTGGTTGTTTCTGCCAAAGGGGGCAATACCACCGATTGCATCCATATTGCAATACCACCACAAATTAAGGTCTAACCTGTCTATAAATTACATACGCTGCCTCCTCAATGTCACGTGTGACAAATGACTTAACCTGATAGGTACCTAGTACAGTAGTACATGGCAATGTAACCCCTACTCAAAACACACAGACGACACTGCACTTACTACAGTCTGGCTATGGACCCCTTACCCCTTCCACGTAACGATATATTTTGAAGGCAGTTTGCTTCAATATCGCATCACACAAAGAATTTTATCAATTTCCTGAGTATTGCAAGATTGAAGGGAAGTGCCACAGATATTGTGTCAAAGTTTTCATCAATTCTCCTCATTGTCTCTCAAGCCATGAAGCATTTGTTCAGCATTTATAATTGAGCTGTTTGCCTCCAGCTACTGCAGCACAGAAGTGAATAATTTATTTTCTCTTCCTGGTATTTAGGTGGCACTTTTGACCATTAAGAAACATTTGATACAAATCAAAGTTCACAGGAGAGCTTAGAGCTACTGTAGTCAGTCGTCTTTATGTCGTCTTGTTTGGGCTAATTTCCGAACCTGACTATAATCTATCAACCTGGTGCTTTGCATCAATCCAAGGCCAATCCTACTGTGGGGATGTTAAGCCAGTTGTCCTGTCTGTAATAATTTGCTGGTGAAAGTTTTTTAAAAATTACACTGTGCATTTTTCAAAAGTGTAGACCATTGTGTGCTGGTGCCCTTGACAGATTCCAAATTGCTTCCATAACCAACAGCAATTTGCAGCGCAGGATGCTAGCCACAGGAGTGCTTCAGCTCTCTGGGAAAGTAGCAGTCATGGATGATGATAATGCAAAATGATATTTTACAAAGGTTTGCACAAAGGAGTTGGGTTAATCTGGCCAAGATGGCACACCCCATCTTAGTAAGGCATTTTTATGATGAGCACCCCGTTAATTATCTTCGAAAGGGGTTTTCAATTTACCCAAATACCTAGTTTTCATCCATGCATTTGCTTGGAGTTTCCTTACACTGTATTTATTTATGTGCAAAATTGCGATTGTTTCATGAATTATAAAGATCAACAAGATGGCAATTTATTTAATTGGTCCCTTAAATTAAAAACTCACCAGACTGCTCTTGCATAAATTCAGTGCTGTAATTCTGAAATTGATGTACTGTTGGCAAAATGGCGAAAAAGTAAAATCTTTTATTGGAGATAAAGAACAATTAAGCCTGAATAGCAACATTGTTATTACCATTTTGTGGCAGGAATTACATTGGCAGCATGCTATGCTGTATATGGAGATTGGAGATGGATGTCCCGAGGCCTTGCTTCCTGGAAATTTATGCTATTTCACCTTCACATGATTCTGGAAAAACTATATCTCTTAAAATGAAATACCATTGCTATGTGCTTTCCTTTTTGCACACTGCTTTCATCACATCTATTTTTAACAAACGCTTTCCTTGGAATTTAACATGTGCCAGAGAAAATAAGCAACAAGGTAAAATCTGCTTGGAAACAGCTCATTCCAATTTATTAGAAGTTTGCCTGTCTTCACAAGGACATGAAGGTCTATTTCGTTTATTCAACTGCAGTATAAGTACATACCGATTGCTTCACGCATTCTCGACGCATGCGCATTCACGCATGCTGAAGAAACCAAAATCACCTAAAGCACAGTGTGCACTAAAAAGAAAAACCTATCACATGTAAATAGGTCTGCTTACATCGAATACATCGAATAACTCCATCAGCCAAGTGAAAATCAGCGCAACTACAAATTAAGGGATTTTTTTTCCCCCTTTTGAACTATTCATGAAACAAACTGGTAAGCACTCGATATTAATTTAGCATAATCTTTTTTGAGACATTTTGTGCTCTACCTGCAACTTAACTGTTTGGGGGTAAAAATCTGGAAAGTGAATATTTCCTTTCAATTATGTTGCAAGAATGCAATTTTTATCTTTTATTTGGTAAGATTGAAAGTGGCAATATTCAAGCCAAGAAAAGAAATAGGATGAAGCAAATGCAGTCGTGTACTTGACATTTCGGTCTGAATGTTAGCAATTTATCATGTGGTCGGTTAAGGTTATTATGTGAAAGCACAACAAAGTATTATTCATAACAACATTCCTCTTTGCATTTACATCCTGTTAATTAAGGTTTGCAATCCAATTCACTTGTACTTTTATACTTACTTTAATTATGCCCTTCCTAACAGGTTCTATTTTATTTTTGGAAGTGAACTATAATTTCTTCTGGTAGAACTTGCAGTTATAATAAAAAGCCAGGAGGCAAATCCAATTCAGCATCTGCTCCATAATCTCTGCACGGATTGATACAGGTGCTTATCTTCATTATTTTACTGCAATGATGAAATTCTATTGAACTTGGCAACTCAAAAGATGTAGTGAGTAGATGCTCGAAAGAGAGAGACAGAGAGGGAGAAAGAGAGAAAGAGAGAGATACGTGTGAGAGAAAGAGGGAGGGGAAAAAGAGAGAGGAAAGAGAGAGGAGAGAGAGAGGTGTGGGAGTAGAGTGCTGCCCTTTATTAGGAGGGTGGAGCAAGGAGGGGGCAGACAGAGAGAGAGAGAGAGAGAGAGAGAGAGAGAGAGAAGGATAGAAAAAGAGAAAAACTGAGGGAGGTGTCAGCAAAGAGAATGTTATGTTGTGCTCGATGACCATGCGCACACAAATATATACATACATACACACACACAAATATATATACACACATGCACAAACACACACACTTGCATACACACACACGCATATGTACACATACATAGATCTATATACGGGCAATTCCCTATTTATGTCATAGATGCGTTCATGGAAAACATTGTTGAAGTCAAAATAATGTAAATCGAACTTCAAAATCCCATTGACCCAATGTATTAAAGAGGGGATACGTTCCTGACAGAAACAAATTGAGTGGAAATTTTTCAAAGAGTAAATTAATTAAGATATTATTACAATAAAATACTATACATAGGGGTCTGGTAGTCTTGTTTTTTTCCCTGTGTAGCACAAGGCTGCAATTAGCTTCATTGACTGAGAGTGTGGCAGTGCTACCGATACAGTGCCCGTGTAGGTTAGAGCAGGAATTTGGAATTTGGCCAGGATGCTGGAGGGATAGCTCCCCTACTCTTCGTGAAGGGATCTTTAATGTCCACCAAATAATTGCTGGAGATGTGACGCCCAGTTTAACGTCTACCTGAGAGACTGCACACACTGTGAAACACGGATGATAGTTATAGTTGGGTTGAGATTCAAGCCCAGGCTAGACAGCTTAGAGCAAGTTTACGCACCTCTCTGCCATCCTGCTGTGGTGTGGGGATGCATGGTGTTGATAATTATTGAGCCAGTGGTTCAGGGTTGTCTGCCCCTTCATCCATGTCTGACAACTCAACTTGAGCACATGCTGGCTTCTTCTTTACACTTCATCTTGGTGGTGGAGTTGGTGTTGATGTTGTTGAGGATGTTGATGCTGTAGGTTCATCAGCTCGAGGCCTTACATCCCTCTGGAAGAAGCTAAAGAGAATCCTCTGGATTGAGTCTTCCTTTTTTCAGCAAGCTTTGCTTTGTAGCCACTGAAAACATTTTCCAATTCTCTCTTGAACTCGTAGTTCACTTGTCCCATTGCTTTACTCATTAAAATCCTTCTGTTATGTTCATCATTCTTTTAATTTGATCGATAATTTAATTTATTTTGCTTTCCTAACTCCAGGGATTTCCCCATGGAGAACACCGCTCGTGCCGTGGGAGCCTTTAAGGCGTTCCCACATCCGAACCTGTCCTGCTGCTTCATTTTACTTTTCCAATCAAAACACATTAACACAGTGTTTGTTGAACACCCCTTGGAGAAGGGGAGATATTATTAGTATAAGATATTAGTATATCTATCTATAATTCCAGTAATCTCTGTTTGTACGTTTGTTTGTCTGTGACCGCTGTTTCTCGACAACCACGGGTCCGATATACTTTTAACTTGCCAGGTATATTGCTGGGGACCCGAGGATGTGCCTTTTCAAGGTTTCATATTAATCGGACAATTACTTACCGAGCTATGTCCAAAAAACGATTCAACCAATCAGAGAGCAGCGAACTATCGCGTGTGCCGAACGTGGCGGACACACTCTGCCTCGGATGGCACATTTGAGAGCGTATTCATTTATTTCACGTTTGCAAACTATGTTGGCGTTAAACTATGTTTTAAAACTAATAAAAACGAATTTGCGATTCATTCGCTTTCCTGCGCGTTTGTGCACGCGATGGCGATTTCTTTACCAAACTCCGGAAGCCGTTCGCTTTGGACCAAACCATTTCATGTAAATAGAGGGGGGGGGATATAATTTTAGATATAGATATAGTACGGGCAATGCCCTAGTATGATTAATAACATTAATATTATGCTATTTTATTTATTGTTATTATTAGAAGTGGATTTGGAAAAATAAAACCTGCTTGGTTGAAAGAACCACCTTGGGGAGGGGGCAAATGAATTCACTACACTTTGGGCACATTCCTTAATCTTTTCTTCACTCAATATAATTGTCTGAACAGGGGAACAAAGTTAGGTTTGATGCTTTGGCAATGTCACATTTTATAGTGTACACATGGAGAAGGAGGGTGCATACCTTTGCGTAAAGTAAATATGCTCAGTAATAACAATCACTAATT
Organism: Myxine glutinosa; assembly: GCF_964187855.1. Classification (NCBI taxonomy): domain Eukaryota; kingdom Metazoa; phylum Chordata; class Myxini; order Myxiniformes; family Myxinidae; genus Myxine; species Myxine glutinosa. The sequence continues at coordinate 135,571,973 of NC_136261.1, forward strand.
TCTTTAAGTTTTCAGATTTCACTACAGCTTTTGACACTTATTTGATCCACCACATCGGAACCTCAAATCTGAAGACAGATTTCGATTATATACTTTAATTAGTCTGTGAGAGTCCTTAATTATTCATTACTAGCGAGGTACCCATGTCATGCATGGGTGGGAAGCCAAAAGCAAACAAACAATGTGGAAACGATGAATGCTAAACCATGGAACCAATAAATTCCACATTCCTGTGCCACCTTCAGTCGAACATCAGACATGGACAGCAGGTTCGTGAATGACTTCAGCAAAAAACATACCCTGTCTGAATGGTTATATACCCAGTCAATGGTGAATCTGCATATGGCGAATCCGTGAATGTCATGGTTAGAAAGTATAAGCTCTCATGTCATTTTCTCATTCATTTAAACTCAGTATCTCTATTTTCATTCCAAACAGCATCATTCCAATCATACATTAACACTATAACAAAATACGGTGTTAAATCAAAATTGTATTGAGATATTATCAAACCAGGCCATTGTTGTCATCTGTTCACTTCCGGATTTGGGAGCAGGTCCGTATTGAGCCAATTTCAAAATCATGATTTTATTAAGGAACTTATGATGAAACCTCCTACATACCTTACAACATCGGCTGGGACCCCAAAATGTTCCACAGACTCTCCTGTTTTATAATACTTGTACACCCGTTCACCATGGCAGCGGCAGGAAGGGTTATTCATCTCTGGGACATATAGATTACAGTAGATCTAAAGTCAGGCCTCAATAACATTGGGGGTGTGTTCATTTACCAAGTTTATTGTAGAGACCTCACCAACTGGTTCAAGCATTCGAGCACTCACTCCATTCAAAACCGTTGATAAAGAACAGTTGGCTTGGCAAGCACTAGCTAGTTACTTGGTAACTGAACACACTCCGGGTTTCCTCCATTTCACTTTAGTGTGAAACAGCAGTAGCAATTGTTTCAAAAGATAATTATATGTGTTTGTGGTTTATAATATTATACACTGCTCCTTTCCTATGCCATCTCCAGGCGCTGCATAACGTCATTGCCGGGCACCGAAGGGGGCTCAGCAATGACGCACGCTGAAAGGAAGTACTCAGTTTTCACTCTGGTTGTTTGTTTGCTTTCTTGTTTGTCCGGGCGATATCTCAGCCATCATTTGAGCTATGAAGCTGAAATTTGGGCACAATGGTGAGTAAGTACTTTGTCAAAAACGGTATTTTTTTTGTTTTTTGATTAATCAATTAATTGATTCGTTACTTAATTATTATCGATTAATTAAGTACTTATATGTTATTGTACACCGCTCCTTTCCAATGCCATCTCCAGGCGCTGCATAACGTCATTGCCGGCCACCGAAGGGGGCTCGGCAATGATGCATGCTGAAATGGAGTACTCAGTTTTCACTCTGGTTGTTTGTTTGTTTGTTTGTTTGCTTTCTTGTTTTCTTGTTTGTTTTCTTGTTTGTCCGGGCGATATCTCAGCCATCATTTGAGCTAGGAAGCTGAAATTTGGGCACAATAGTGAGTAAGTACTTTGTCAAAAACAGTATTTTGAGTTTTTTGATTAATCAATTAAATGATTAGTTAATGAATTATTATCGATTAATTAAGAACTTATATATTTCCTTTCTCTTCTGGGCATTATCTCAGGCACCTTTTGAGCTAGGAAGCTGATATTTGGACATGCTAATGACCAAGTGATTTAGCTGTTAGGGCTATTTTTGATTTATTGATGAATCAATTAATCGATAAATTATTTAATTATTCGATTAATGACTAAATTTTAAAAAAATTAAGTTACAGATTCGGATGAAATGGTGGTGGTTTATGTGTTCTATTCGCCAATTGATTAATTTTTTTATGATTATTATTTATTTATTTTCATTATTAACCATTTATTTATTTTCTTTCTCATCTGGGCAATATCTCAGGAACCTTTTGAGCGTGGAAGCTGATATTTGGACATGACAATGACCAAGTGATTCGGCTGTAAAGGGTATTTTTGATTTATTGATTAATCAATTAATCGATGAATTATTTATTGATTAATAAATTAATTGTTTACTTTTTTAAATTAATGACTTATTTAATTAAATTCCTAAAAGTTACATCTTCGGATGAAGCATGAGTGGTTTAGTTATGCTATGAGCCAATTGATTAAGAAAATATTTTATGACAATCTTTTATTGATTTTAATTATGCAATTAATCAATCAATTATTGTGCACCTCTCCCTCCAAAAACAGTCTCTATGAGCTGCATGGCGGTATTGCCGGGTGCCAGAGGTGCCGCGGAAATGCCGCGTTCGAGGACATTTACTTATTTGGCATGGGGGTGGTGTACTTTGAATGTATCTGTACTTGTTGTACACCGCTCCTTTCCTATGCCATCTCCAGGCGCTGCATAACGTCATTGCCGGCCACCGAAGGGGGCTCGGCAATGATGCATGCTGAAAGAGAGTACTCAGTTTTCACTCTGGTTGTTTGTTTGTTTGTTTGCTTTCTTGTTTTCTTGTTTGTTTTCTTGTATGTCCGGGCGATATCTCAGCCATCATTTGAGCTAGGAAGCTGAATAAGTACTTTGTCAAAAACAGTATTTTTGGTTTTTTGATTAATCAATTAAATGATTAGTTACTGAATTATTATCGACTAGCAGAAGTACCCGGCATTGCCGGGCGGGGGAGGGGAGGGAAGGGGGAAGGGGAGGGGAACAGGGCGGAGAGGGGGGGAGGGGGGAGGGGGAGGGGAGGGCAGAAAGGAAGGGGTAGGGGGGAAAGGGAGGAGCATGGGGGAAAGGGAGGGGGAGGGTGGAGGGGGATGGGGAAGGGGTAGGGCGGAAAGGAAGGGGTAGGGGGAAAGGGAGGGGCATGGGGGAAAGGGAGGGGGAGGGAGGGGGAGAGGAGGGGAAAGGGGAGTGGGGAAGGGGAGAGGGTAGGGTGGAGTAGGAAGGGTAGGGGGAGGGGGGAAAGGGAGGGGGAGGAGGGAAGGGGAGGGGGAGGGGGAGGAGGGAAGGGGAGGGGAGGGGTGAGGGGAGGGGAGGGGGGAGGGAGGGAGGGGAGGGGGGAGGGGGGGAGCAAGGAGGGGGGGAGATTGGGAGGGGGAGGGGGAGAGGAGTGGGAGGGTGGGAGGGGGAGAGGAGGGGGAGAGGAGGGGGAGAGGGGGGGAGGGGGAGAGGGGTGGGGAAGGGGTAGGACAGAAAGGAAGGGGTAGGGGGGGAAAGGAAGGGGTATGGGGGAAAGGGAGGAGCATGGGGGAAATGGAGGGGGAGGGGAGAGGAGGGGAGGGGGGATGGGGGGAAGGGAGGGGGATGGGAGGGGAGGGGAACGGGGGGGGAGGAGAGGGGGGAGGGAAGGGGGAGGGGAGGAGAGGGGGGAGGGGAGGAGAGGAGAGGGGGGAGGGATGGGAGGGGGAGAGGAGTGGGAGGGAGAGGGGGGAGGGGGAGGGATGGGAGGGGAGAGGAGTGGGAGGGTGGGGGGGAGGGAGGAGGGGGAGATGGAGGGGGAGGGGGAGGGGAAGGGGTAGGACAGAAAGGAAGGGGTAGAGGGGAAAGGGAGGAGCATGGGGGAAAGGGAGGGGGAGGGGGATGGGGAAGGGGTAGGGCAGAAAGGAAGGGGTAGGGGGAAAGGGAGGGGCATGGGGGAAAGGGAGGGGGAGGGGAGGGGAAAGGGCCAGGGGGGAAGGGGAGAGGGTAGGGTGGAGGGGGAAGGGTAGGGGGAGGGGGAGGAGGGAAGTGGAGGGGAGGGATATAGATGGTTACTGGCAATTGATCACATCCAGAAATGATGTAATCCACACAATTTATGTACTTTACATAACGTTAATAGGAATACATGGCCGTGTAGATGGGAAATACAGTTTGTTTGAAATAAATCACAAATATCAGATGAAAGTGAAAAAAAACCCATGTGGTGTGAATGGCAATGTTCCTCGCTGAAATGTGAAAAACCTGAATTATGTGCGAACGCATAACTGTGAGATTATGGCGGCAAAGTTGGAACATCACGTGATCCTAGCAGAAGTACCCGGCATTGCCGGTGGGGGAGGGGAGACCCGTACATTCCCAACCCGGATATTCGCCCTCTCGACTCAAGCTCGTATTCGATTCGTAATCGAAATCGAAAGGGAAAAGGGGAAATACTTCGTATTCGAATTCGTAAACACGAAATATGAATTAAAATTTAATTCATGTCGAACAAAATCGATACAAAACACGGTCGCATAAAAGTGAAAAACGCAATGGCTTTTCGCCCTGAATCACGTGCAAACGTGTGACGTGTGACGGGATGGAACATCACGTGATCGCTCTGAGCGAATCAGCGAGCTGCTCGCACTGGCTGAGATTAGCGGGTACTTCGCTGAAATGCGCTCAGGTAAATATGAATAAAAAATATGGATCTCGTCAAATATGGTCTCAGCCATGTTCGTCCCAGGCTCAATGGCCATGTCTATGCCAAATATCAAGCACGTGAGCCTCTCCGTTTCAGAGTCTATCGGTAACATTACACACACACGCACACACACACACACAAACTGTGTTTTATATATATAGATTAATTAAGTACTTATATATTTCCTTTCTCTTCTGGGCATTATCTCAGGCACCTTTTGAGCTAGGAAGCTGATATTTGGACATGCCATTGACAAACTGATTTCGCTGTAAGGGCTAATTTTTGATTTATTGATTAATCAATTAATCGATAAATTATTTAATTATTCGATTAATGACTAAACAAGAAGACGTCATGCGTAGCACGATACTTGCAAAATCCGCCCCATGCCAAAAGTTTTCCATTGATACAGCAAATTGTCCATTTCATGAAGATTAAAATTTAAGATCTTGATCAAAGCTCGGGTCAACAGGATGAAAAGTGACGATTTTTCAGATGAAAAATGATGATTTTAGAAGTTTGACCTTGGGTTGACCTTTGACCTTTTGACCTCATAAATAGGTGGTTTCCCAATTCAGTGAGGCAATACACAAATGCTGTTCTATTTTCAAGTCAATCGGATGAAAATTTATGGGTTTTCAAATGAAAATTGATTTTGGAATTTTGACCTGGAGTTGACCTTTGACCTTTTGACCTAAGAAATAATTGGTTTTCCTATTTAGTGACTCGATATGCAAATGCTGTTCAATTTTCAAGTCAATCGGTTGAGAATTGACAGCTTTTTAGATGAAAATCGATGACTTTGAAAATTTGTCCTTGAGTTGACCTTTGACCTTTTGACCCCAAAAATAGTTCATTTCCCAATTTATTGACTCGATATACAAATGTTATTCAATTTTCAAGTCAATCAGATTTAAAATGGCGATTTTAGAAATTTGACCTCCAGATGACATTTGACCTTTGACCTCAAAATCAATAGGCTTCTCAATTGGGATGACCTAGACAACTTGGTGAACGTTCGTGACGATCGGTTTAGAATTGTGACCTGTAGGCCGGTGAGAAACAGACAAACAAACAAACAGACAGACAGAACCACAAACGCAACCGACCAATATACTTGAAAAATCTTCGATTTTGCAAGTAATTTATTATTTTTTTAAGTTACAGATTCAGATGGTGGTTGTTTATCGTTTAGGTGGTGGTTTATGTATTCTATTAGGCAATTGATTCATTTTTTAAAACGATCATTATTTATTTATGTTCATCATGTCATTTATTTATTTTCTTTCTCATCTGAGCAATATCTCAGGCACCATTTGAACCAGGAAGCTCATATTTGGACACGACAGTCACCAAGTGATGTGGCTATAAAGGATATTTTCTATTTCTTGATTAATCAATTAATAATTAAAAAAAATTCATTAATGACCTATTTAATTAATTTTCAATAAGTTACAGCTTCGGATGAAACACTAGTGGTTTAGGTATGCTATTAGCCAATTGATTAAGAAAATATTTTTTGATCATCATTTATTGATTTTAATTATGCAATGAACCAATCAATTATTGTACAGCTCTCCCAATGCAGTCTCTATGAGCTGCACTGCGGTATTGCCGGGGCGCCTATGCCTCGCTGTGGGATATTTAATTATTTGGCATGGGGGCGGTGTACTTTAAATGTATATGTACTTGTTTTTTACTTCCTGTTGGGGCTGATGCTCCCACCAAAACGGCACAATATGCTATTTATACACATTAACACAGTGCTTGTTGAACACCCCTTGGGGAGGGGGAGATTTTATTCGTATTAGATATTAGTATATATGATTAATAACATAAATATTATGCTATTTTATTTATTGTTATTATTAGAAGTGGATTTGGAAAAAGAAAACCCGCTTGGCTGAGAGAACCACATTGGGGAGGGGGCAAATGAATTCGCTACAACCTTCATTGTGTGACCCTTAGTCCTCTAGTCAAGTTTGGTTGAGACTGGATAAGTAATGACCAAATGTATTGTGGTCAAAAATCGTCAGACAGACAGACACCAAATTGCGTATTTTAGTATGATAGATATACTTTAATTATTTTCTATCGTCGAAAATTTCATCATATCATGAATGCATCAAGCAATGTATACATCAAGCGAAGTCGTGTCCAAAAACGATGTATACAATGATCCGTAGGTATGAAGATCAGGCATTCAATGATAGAAGTGAGGAAAGCTAAAAAAAATTAATATTGAGCGCTTTATCATACGGAAACTCTTGTGGCCTGTTCCAAGTGAAGGCATTTTTGAGCATCCCGAAACAAAATGGGCACCTTAAGATCCCTGCGAGGTGACACCGGGCTGACCAAGATGGCGCATCGCCATCTTCATAAGGCTTTTTATGATGAGCACCCTATTAATTATATCTTCAAAGGGGGTGTTTAAATTTACCCAAATACCCAGTTTCCCATCATACACTCCCTTGGAGTTCCTTTAATACAGTGTGCATGCAAAGTTTTGGGCCACTCCGTTTCATGGTACTGGAGTTACTCTCGGAGGAGACTGACCCCCTTCTCCCACCCACACACATACACACACTGGGATACTGTCTGACACACAGGCTCTTTTATTATTATCGGTAGTCTTCATGACCTCAAACTGTCACTTCAGAGAAAATGTTCAACCTTAATATATCTGACTAAAAGGTAGGGCCTTTCAGATGAAGTTGGATCCATGGCACATAAAGCTACACATGGACTACAGCTCTCTGACACTTTCCTCTCTCCGTCCACAGGGATTTGAAGTACCGTGGTTTCATACTGCTGAATTTGACTAGGATTGTAGCAGTTATGGTTTAGAGTAGATATCACTCTCTCACCATGATTATTGGCACCAAATAATGCTGTGCTGGATCCAATTCCCAACATAGGGACATATATGTTCTCAAAACAATTCCAGTTGAAGCAGGTGTGCTGTTCTACACTACAAAGCAGGTGTGGTAGTCTCTGCTTCTAATACCCAGCATCGCTTAAGGTGGGTAATATACTATTGTAGAACTTATAACCATTAATTCTGCTTACTATGTACCTCAGCACGTAATACATCACATGCTTATATCCAGAAGCATTAGAGGAGGAGATATTCAACTTCAATAGCGCTCTCAAGTCACTATCATTGAACATCTGCGCTCTCCTTAACGAAGCATTCTTGCACTACGTACTTCCTGGCACTGCCAGAAGCGTTTCATTCCCTGGTGAAGAATCCCTTCAGTGTGACACCTGAGAAATTACCCACTGAGATGTACAGGAAGACTTTATCGACATGATCAATGGTGAAAGCTAAAATTCATGGAGTTCCTCCAAGCCAGTTCTGTTGTTCAGTTGCAAGTGAATACCCATTGGTGGTTGAAATGGTCCTGCTGATACGCCTCTTGCCATGTTGCACTATCTACAAATGCGAGGATAGATTGTCCAGTCTTCTGATAATACAAGATAAATCTCAAAATTGGCTTGACAAGAAGCACAGCATCAGATGTGCCGTTTCAAACACCAAGAAGAAACAACATCATTCATCACACTCTTTTTATTGCTGCTTATGCTAACTGTTGCCAAGTGCTATAATATAATTTTACTGCACAGTCATTTAATTACTTATAAAAAAACCTAATTAAACTATATAAAAGTAACTTTTTGTTGCGTTACTTGGATAGAGCCCTTCCAATACTGCACATTTGATCTGCATTTTAAGTATTGCACATAAGTCCATAAATTACCACTATGGTATTACCTCTATCACTGAAGGTGGGTGGAGGTTATGTTTTCACCCCTGTTTGTCTGTTTGTGAACAGGATATCTCAAAAAGTTATGGATAGATTCGGACGAAACTTGGTGGACAGGTTGGGTGTGCGACAAGGACGAATTGATTCGATTTTGTTGAAGATACGGATCCAGATACCAGAAATAGAATGTTTTTTTTTTTTTAAAGTGAATCTTCGCCATTGAGAGATGTGGACAGAAACGACACATATAGCACGTTATCTCAAAACGTTGTGGACGAATTCGGACAAAACTTGGTGGCGGAGTTGGTGAGTTAACAAAAACAAGCCGATTAGATTTTAGTTCAGGTCCGAATCCAGATCCGACCTATCAGTGGGATACAAAACATAAACTGTTGAGCCTGGCGGAGGTCTGCTGCTCTACCTAGTGCTGTTCTTGTTTGTGCTTTTACACTTCAGAAATTCATTCAGTAATGGAGGCCAGACAATATTTCATCGTATTAAATTTTATATTATCTCTGAATCGTGCAACGACTTCACTATACATTACTCCATTCATTCCTTTACTGTTGTCCATTATTATTGTCCATTCATTACTGTTGGGCTGTTTGACCCTCCCAATGAGAACCAGTTACGTACAAATAAAAAGCTAAGAGGCTTTCTCCTTGAAACGCGACATTACAAAAAAACAGCTCGACCAATCAAAGAGGCTGTAAAAATTACATCACTCATGGTTATGTAAGGGGAGGTACAATAGCAAATGCAACTAACTATACGTGGAGTGAAGGGGCTGTCTACAATTTGCTCTTAAAGGTGAAGTCTCCATATATTTAATTTAACTCGCAAAGAACATGTCCTAATGGATGTGTTAATTCTCCACTTTTATGATTTATGATTTGCAATACCGGCTGGAGGCTGGCAGGTGTCCGAGAGGTATGCACACTCCGCTCTAAACTGTCTAGCCTGGGCTCGGTAATCGGTAATCTATGGTAATCCCAGTGTTTCACAGGCAGGGTGATTCATCAATGTGTGTGCCGTCTCTCGGGTGGATGTTAAACTGGTAGTCCTGTCTGCAGGTATTCGTTGGTAGACGTTAAAGATCCCATGGTGTCCTTCATGAAGAGTAGGTGAGCTATCCCCGGCACCATGGACAAATTACAAATTCGTGCCCTGACTTCCTGAGTTTGAGTGGCGACCCATCCAGGATTGTATTTTGTGCCAATAATCATGGCAATGGAGTAATACAGTGCCTTCAGAAAGTATTCACACCACTTCTCCTTTTTCACATTTTGTTGTTACAGCTTGAATTTAAAAATGGATTAAATTTAGATCTTGTTTTTTCACTGATCTACACATAAATACCCCATAATATCAAAGTTGAATTAGTTTTTTTAAAATTTTAAACAAAATAGAAAATGAAATACAGAAATATCTAATTTGCATAAGTATTCAGCCCTCTGAGCCAATACTTCGGAGCCAATACTTTGAGTCTTCTTGGGTATGTCTGTATCAGCTTTACACATCTAGATTTTGGGAGTTTCTCTCATTCTTCCTTGCAGATTTGCTCAAGCTCTGTTAAGTTGGATGGGGAGAGTCGGTGAACAGCAATCTTCAAGTCTTTCCACAGATTCCCAATGGGATTCCCAATTGTTTTATACTGTTTATATCTAGAAATTGTTTTAAGGAAATTGGATGCACCTGAGCTCAATTTGGAGTGTCATAGCAAAGAGATCGAATACTTATTGACTCAAGATATTTCAGCTTTTCATTTTAATTATTTTGTAAAAAAATTCTAAAAAATAAATTCCACTTTGACATTATGGTGTATTATGTGTATATCAGTGACAAAAAAATCAATTAAATCCATTTAAATTCAGCCTGTAATATTGGAAAAAGTCAAGGGGTGTGAATACATTCTGAAGGCACTGTGTGTGTGTGCGTGTGTGTGCGTGTCTGTGTGTGTGTGTGTGTGCGTGCGTGTGTGTGTGTGCGTGTGTGTGCATGTGTGCGTGTGTGTGTGCGTGTGTGTGTGCGTGTGTGTGTCTGTGTGTGTGTGTGTGTGTGTGCGCGTGTCTGTGTGTGTGTGTGTGTGTAATATGTATATATATATATATATATATATATATATATATATAATCGGGAGATTAAATCAGACGCGGACGTAGCTTCAGGACATCGATCTTTAATTTTCGACAAGCTTTCGACCAACAAAGGTCTTCTTCTTAGTCGTCCCCAAGTTCAACGGAAGAATGACATATATATATATATATATATATATATATATATATATATATATATATATATATATATATATATATATATATATATATATATATATATATATATATCTACCTATATATATATATATATATATATATATATAGCCAAACAGTTCAATCTTGGTTTCACCAGACCACAGAATCTTGTTTTTTCACAGTCTGAGAGTCCTTTAGGTGCTTTTTTGCAAACTCGAAGCGGGCTTTCATGTGTCTTTCACTGAGGAGAGGCTTCCGTCTGGCCACTCTGCCATAAAGCCACTCTGCCATAATCGTTGATTGATAATCATCAGGATAATCAAAATTTTAAAAGGTTTTGCAATGAGCATCATACCTGCACTCAGCATTGCCTTAAAACATGACTTTTGGTCAATGCGTGGCCAAATGATGACCTTGGCCTGCGGCCTGTGCTGTATTAGAGCTAAGAACACGAGCATCAGTGCCATTCCTGCCATTCCTGTCGCAATGGGAAGTGTTGCAGTGGAGTCGGTGGAGTGTTGCAGTGATGGTTGTCCTTCTGGAAGTTTCTCCCATCTCCACACAGGATCTCTGGAGCTCAGCCAGAGAGACCATCGGGTTATTGGTCACCTCTCTTAACAAGGCCCTTCTCGCCTGATTGCTCAGTTTGGCCGGGCGGCCAGCTCTAGGAAGAGTCCTGGTTGTTCTAAACTTCTTCCATTAAAGAATTATGGAAGCCACTGTGCTCTTGAGAACCTTCAATGCAACAGAATTTTTTTTGTAGGCTTCCCCAGATCTGTGCATCGACACAATCCTGTCTCTGAGCTCTGCAGGCAGTTCCTTCGACCTCATGGCTTGGTTTTTGCTCTGATATGCATCGTCAGCTGTGAGACCTTATGTGGACAGGTGTGCCTTTCCAAATCATGTCCAATCAATTGAATTTACCACAGGTGGACTCCAATCAAGGTGTAGAAACATCTCAAAGATGATCAAGAGAAATGCGAGGCACCTGAGCTAAATTTCAAGTGTCATAGCAAAGGGTATGAATACTTATGTCAATGTGATATTTCAGTTTTTTCTTTTCAATAAATTTGCAAAACTTTCTAAAATCCTGTTTTCTCTTTGTCATTGTGGGGTACTAGGGAGATACCCGTGCTACCCACGGGTGGGAGGCCAGAAGCAAACACGCAATGCAGATGCGGTGAATGCTAAAGCATGAAACCAATAAATTCCACATTCCTGTAGCAGCTTCAGTCGCACGTCAGACATGGACAGCAGGTTCGTGAAGGACTTCCATGAAAAACATACCCGTTCACAAACAAACGGGTACGTTCACGTATAGAAACATCGATCGTGGGACCATGGCGAATCTGCATATGGCGATCCGCGAAGTTCACGTTCAGAAAGTAGAAACCATCATGGCATGCCGTCAGTCACTTGAAGTCGATATCTCTTTTTTTTATTCCAAACAACATAACACCAATTAATCATAAAATAAACTTTTAACAACATTGTTAATGTTTCCTTCATTGTAAAAACTACCAAATGAACAGTTAAAAGGATTTTGAGCCGATAGCTGTTACGGCCTTGGCAAGATCGATGGAGACAGCGATCTGTTAGCGTATTCACCGCCCAAATAGTGATGTAGAATTCTCTCACGTAGAGATTAAATGTCGTTTGAACATTGGCTGAGGTCATTATTTACTTTTAATGATGTTTATATACGAATGATGTTTATATTGGTTTTGGGTCGTCCTTTCCGCATATCTCGTGGGATTGTAAGTTGGAGAGACGACCGTGATGGCGGGGAGCGAGGGGGTTGGAATTCTCTCAAGCAGGGATTCAACCCGAGTTCGATCAGGATTCAACCCTTTGGTAAAGGTCACCGAGTTCGATCGGTGCAGTTGTGCAGCGATCGGTGCAGCCGTGTGTGCAGCACCTGGGAAAACAACATCGTCACAATGAAAACATCATCACAATGAAGGTTATGCGAACGCGAATGTTATGTGGGAGTCCAAACCGGAGAAGGCTGAAGACCAAAGCTGAAATTGGGAAAACTAAATAGCCTATTTTACTCCTGGAGATCCCAGGATTACCCACCCAAAATATCGTTGCGATCGGTTCAGCAGTTTTTACGGTACCTTTGAATGGACAGACGGATAGATAGACGGATGGACATTTGGTGAATTATAGTAAGATTGAGTGTAGACTGATGAGGGAAAAAATGAATTTAAACGATTTCAGCATAAGGCTGCAACATAACAAAATGTGAAAAAAGTTAAGGGGTCTGAATACTTTCTGAATGAGCTGTGCTCAATTTCCGCCAGACGTAGTGTTTTGTATTCATGGCCAAAGAGTTAAATTTTCGTCTCATCAGACGACAGAATATTTTGCCTCATGCTCTCAGAGTCTTTCATGTGCCTTTTTACAAACTCCAGGTGTGCTGTCATGTGCCTTTTTCTCAGGAGTGGTTTCTGGCTGGCCACTCTCCCATAAAGCCTAGATTTGTGAAGTGTTGCAGAGACGTGAAGTGTTGCGTATTCAGTCCGGCAGGTTCTCTCATCTCAGCCAAGGAACTCTGTAGTTCTGTCAGAGTGGTCATTGGGTTATTTGTCACCTCCCTGATCAAGGTCCTTCTTGTCCGGTTGCTCAATTTGGTCAGATGGCCAGCTCGAGGAAAAGTCTGGGTAGTTCCATATTCTTTCCATTGCCGAATGCTGAAGCTCATTGTGCTCTTGGGAACATTCTACTCGAGAGAAATTGTTTTATACTCTTTATATCTAGAAATTGTTTTAAGGAAATTGGATGCACCTGAGCTCAATTTGGAATGTCATAGCGAAGAAATCGAATACTTATTGACTCAAGATTTTTTAGCTTTTCATTTTAATTATTTTGTAAAAAAATTCTAAAAAATAAATTCCACTTTGACATTATGGTGTATTATGTGTATATCAGTGTCAAAAAAATCAATTAAATCCATTTAAATTCAGCCTGTAATATAACAAAATGTGAAAAAGTCAAGTGGTGTGAATACATTCTGAAGGCACTGTGTGTGTGTGTGTGTGTGTGTGTGTGTGTGTGTGTGTGTGTGTGTGTGTGTGTGTGTGTGTGTGTGTGTGTGTGTGTGTGTGTGTGTGTGTGTGTGTGTGTGTGTGTGTGTGTGTGTGTGTGTGTGTGTGTGTGTGTGTGTGTGTGTGTGTGTGTGTGTGTATACAGTCAAGTGAAAAAGTAAGTACACCCCATGTGAAGTTTTGACTTTTTCAACATATTTCAACATACAGCTATTTGATCTTCATTTCAACAATATTGATAGATAAAGGTGGTATAATATACCAAATATCATGAAACATTTACATTTTGTAGTCCATTGTATAATTTAAATAAACATAAATGCAAATTTCGCATTGGAAAAAGTAAGTACACCCCTGCATTTATCACTACTTCAAACACCTAAAATTCGAATCAGGTGCACCAGCTCAGGTGCAAATGATTAGAACATCGTTAGAGAGGATCTCGGAGGAACCTGTTTCATTCAAACCTCAGACATTTAGTTTGGTTTGCTCTTTGTTGTTGAAGTGTGCGGCGTCACCATGCCAAGATCAAAAGAGCTCTCTCATGCCTTCAGAAAGAAGGTAATAGATGCCTACAAGTCTGGGAAGGGATTTAAAAAGATCTCCAAACAATTTGAAATCAATCATTCGACTGTCTGGAAGATCATCTACAAGTGGAGAAGATTCCAAACAACTGCCAACTTGTTCAGGCCAGGCCGCTCCAGCAAGTTCAGACCGAGAGCAGACCGCAATATGCTGAAAGAAGTCTCTAAGAACCCCAGAATGTCATCATGGGACCTACAGGTAGCTCTTGCCACTGTTGATGTCAAAGTGCACGAGTCTACCAATAGAAAGAGGCTGCACAAATTTGATCTACATGGGAGGTGTGCCAGGAGGAAACCTTTGCTGTCCAGAAAGAACATCATGGCAAGACTAAAGTTTGCCAATGAACACGAGGCAAAGACCAGCACTTCTGGAACAATGTGCTCCAGACAGATGAGTCAAAGGTAGACCTTTTTGGCCACAGTACCAGAAGACATGTTTGGCGAAAACCAAAGACAGCATTTGACCACAAGAACCTGATACCAACTGTAAAGCATGGTTGTGGAAATATTATGGCTTGGGGCAGCTTTGCTGCATCAGGGCCTGGGCAGCTCACCATCATATAATCCACTATGAATTCTTCATTGTGCCAGAGGGTGCTTGAGGAGAATGTGAGGCCATATATGTCGGGAAGTTGAAGCTCAACCGAAGGTGGACCTTGCAACATGACAATGACCCTAAACATACCAGTAAATCCACCAAGGAATGGCTGAAAAGAAAGAAATGGAGGGTTCTGGAATGGCCAAGTCAAAGCCCGGATCTAAATCCCATCGAGATGTTGTGGGGGGATTTGAAATGAGCTGTGCATGCAAGAAACCCCTCAAACATCGCACAACTGAAAGAATTCTGCATGGAGGAGTGGGCAAAAATTTCTCACTGTCTGTCAGAGACTGGTAGATAGTTATAAGAAACACCTTCTTGAGGTTGTTTCTGCCAAAGGGGGCAATACCACCTATTAGAGCCAAGGGTGTACTTACTTTTTCCATATGTGAAATTTTTCATTTATGTTTATTTAAATTACACAATGAACTACAAAATGTAAATGTTTCATGATATTTGTTATATTATATCACCTTTATCTATCAATATTGTTGAAATGAAGATCAAATAGCAGTATGTTGAAATATGTTGAAAAGGTCAAAACTTTACATGGGGTGAACTTACTTTTTCACGTGACTGTCTATGCCCCACTCATGTTTTTAGCTGCATCGCAGACGCTGCTAATAGAGTGCCCTCTGCTGCTGTTGTTGTTCTTCTTGTTCTTCTTCTTCTTGTTCTTGTTCTTGCAGAGAAGACAAAACCTCAAAGCTCCACCCATTCTGTGAACCATAGCTCCACCCATTTTTGGAGAGGCTTCATATAAACAAATATCCACCATTTTATTAACTCGCATAGCTTTGAGGCCTGCTTTGTAGGGCCGTGGTGTCTTCCTCTCTCACACAGTTTTATTTCAAATCAAATTCGATGTATCATTTCATTTTTCACAGTCGCTAACATAGTTTTAGACTCGGTTGAAAAAAAACCGGAAGAAAATCCGATGAAAGTTGCCCTTTATAGAACGAAATGAATTCTCAAAGGCCTGTAACTTCAAGTCCATTGAGATATATTTTTTTACAATCACGGCATGGTCAGTCATACACCGCCCGAAATAACAGACGGGAAAATGCCGAGATATATTAAAAATTCGTCCATTTGATGACAATCGTCACGATGAAATATTTAATTTATATGTCGTCACAATAATGTGGAGAGAGGAGCATAGCTTCGTTCACGTGTCGCTACACACGAGAAATTGCCGAGATATATTTTTTTTCAATCGCGGCATGGTCAGTCATACACCGCCTGAAATAACAGATGGGAAAATGCCGAGATATATTAAAAATTCGTCGCCACACACGGGAAATTGCCGAGATATATTTTCACTTTGCACAAAAATAACATCAAGTAATCGAATCAATAGGAATGTCCTGTGCCTATAACATCGACGTTATAGGCACAGCTGCATCTAGGCATTGTGTAACATCGACGCGGCTTTTGTTTTAATTAAAACTTTTTGTACTTGTTGCTTAATGTATGCACATTGTTCGAGTTATTGGTTCACGAGTTATCAAACAGAGTGACCACTATATTCGTCATGGGTGTCTGTGTGTCTGTCTGTCCGCAGCATAACTACCCGATGATATAATCCGATCTTGGTGAAACTTGAGCGGGAGGTTGATATCATGATCTCGTTGTGTCCTGCCTAGAGTGGGCGTATTTTGCCCATTGTGGGCAGAGCCATGCCCCAAAAAGATGTCTTTTTAGGGGCTAATCGATTTCAAGCTACATCTTCTCCGAGGGAGTTGGTGGAATCTGACAGGGGTTTCGGTATTTGGTTAGGCCAATGTCATGTGTCTAGCCTCACGGAGCTCGATTTTTCATTTTCGCCCCAAGGTCAAGGTCACAAGGTCAGGAAATTTAGAAAAGTCAATTTTTGATGGTTTTATTACATCGTTCGCTTCCTGATAGGGTGAAATGTCGTACATGATTTTATATTGTCACATACATCATGAAATACAAGTTTTCCAACAAATTTCAGAATCTTCGACCTTTGACCTTTGAAGGTCACAAAGGTCAAATTTTCAAAGTTGTCGGAATCAAACCGAATTTTCGGTATTGCGTAGCTAACTAACCTCATAACTGATTATCTATTATTTTCTCTCTCATTTCAAGGTCAGCAACCTTCGTTTTGACATTTCAAAGTTGGCAGAATCGAACCGAATTTTCTGTATTGTGGAGCTAACTAGTCTCATAACAGATAATACATTCCTATTTATGTATTTTCAATGTCGGTTTTGACCTTTGTCATTGAATACCGCTCGCTCGTGAACCATCGTCGTCTCCTGACTTTTTTTTTTTTTTTTCAGCATGTAATGAGGCATAATACACCCCTCAAATAAAGGGATGTGTTTACTGATATTGAAGTGAAACTTGGTCGATTGTACTTGGTACAGGTAGGACATGTATTGCAAAGCAATTCTCTCATTACTTGTTTATTGTCTGTTCCAGTAATCTTTAAAATAAGAGGTGAATGTACGTACTTCATGGTCAATCTGGCAGCCCAATATTTATACTACAATGTAGTTATTGTGGAGCAGCATATCAGTTGGCTCATACTAGTCGAGAATGTAATAGAGTTCTTGTGCCAAACAAATATTCTGCAGTATGAATTGTACTGTTGGAGTCTGCATTGATTGCCTAAAATAAATTAAGCGTGGCTAAAAAGAAACTAGTTTGGCTACACTTTAAAAAATAATGTCTGGCTCAAACGAAAACATTTCAAAGGAATCCCTGGTGAGCTGCAAACAAATTATTGTAACAAACATTATTGTTACTTTATTGTAACAAACCTTTGATTTCTGTCCCTATTGTGGACATGAAAGTGATCCAATTTTATCTCTTCGTCAGTTATAGCGCCCATTTGCCCAACAACTCTCGTGCATAATTTTTCATTTAACCACTTAGATAAGTCCTGGCTACACGCTGAGCTAAGTTAGCCATGTGATGGTGTGAAGTCAGCTGGAAACCTTTTGCACCCACTGTGGTAGCATTTCGTTCTCCTGACTGTGGTGTTGATAATTTATTTAGCAGATAATTCACCTTGGACAGGTTGCTACTCGATTCATGGGTGATGCTGAAACAGCCATCCATTGGAAATTTGTCCAGGTTACCTGTGCGCAATAGCCCACTCTTTGCAAAAGGCACATTGTAAACTTTATTGTCAACAAGTGAGTTCTAGCAGATGGGAAAGTTGGCTATACAACCCCCTCTGAATGGACAGTATATTCATTGATGTAATGCCTTGCCAAGGAAGCATCAAAATGTCCGTTTATAGTCAGGTCAGGAATCGAACGTAGCCAGACTGACAGCTCGAACACAAGTAATAGGTTTATTGTTGGGTTCTTGTTAAAAGCACTGCATGGTTACTAACTCCACCACAAGTATAGCACACAATCAGGTACAAGACGTAATTTTTCATTGATCATCTGCTTGGACACTATAGCCACATTTCCTTTGTAACCAACAAACGTATTTCAGAGAAGCAATGAACCATTTGTATTTGCACCTGGTACACATGATGCCACTGATAATGCAGGCTATCTGCAGATGGTTCTGTTTTCACCATATAATGTTGTTTCTCGGACAGCGCTTGTGGATCCGATAAACGATGGAATACTGCCATTTTTGAAACCAAAAATAAATTTCCCTGAAGAGGAGTTATTAAAGGAAACTTTCCTTCCCTCAATGTGCTTATCTTTCAAATGAGAACAGTGCGCCATAACATGAAAATGCATGGGGACATTGCAACATGAAACGTGAGGAGAGACGGGAGAAGTGCTGTGCAACATTTGGGGTGCATGGATACAGTGCATCCCCAGGACAAGGGCAACTTGGGGGGATGTTTCATTGAAATGCTTGAAATGTACTCTCTTATAAATGATTGCTCGGTACTATGGTGATTCGTAATAATATGAATAATGAGTCATGTTAATTTTTTATATGTACTGTATTGTCTTTTTATTGTGTGATTGATTGGTTGGTTCTGTGGGAAGCATGCAAAAGAGGGAGATTTCATGAGAAAGCTTAGGCATGCAGATTAGAATTTTTAAAATAAATACCAGATCTGATTTTAAATGTAATCAGAATCGGTTGTGTAATGGTTTGAGCCTGGGAGGTCAGTGGTTCAAACCCCAGCTAAAACTAAAACTTTAAAAAGGTACATGCTGCTTCCTTGCTTGATGATCAGTATTTAAAAAGATAGAACACGGAAAAGCAGTCAGAGCGCATGCTTTGATAGACCTCATGGCCTCCTCCTGTGTCAAAGTTCGTTTTAAGGGAACAATGTTATTAGTACGAACTAGGTGGAAAGCTCATCAAAAATGAGGAAGCTAAGCGCGCATCCCTCCCATCAGCACCATCACAACACAGTTGTAAAGAATACAACTCACAGGCTTTGGGATTTACTTCTATTTCATAAAGAAAAGCATGACTATTTTAGAAATATATTTTTTTCAAAGTGATAACGGAATTTCAAATGACTAAGTAAAATTACTCTCACGTATTTCTTTTTACTGCAAATAAAAGTTACTACGGCCTCACCTCCAGTGATATACGAGTAGTTGCGCAAACAACCGAAATGATCATGCAACAACCCAAATTCAGATGTGTGCAGTAAAACTATGCCTCCTTTTCAGTGATGAGTGACGTCACTTCTGTGAACGTGATGTCACGGCCTCTGTGACAGAGGAATAAATATATATATTAGTCTGTGTGTGTGTATATATATATATATATATATATATATATATATGTTACCCGGTACACTCGGGTATACAAACTGCTTGGGGTTCTCACTGGAATATTTTGTTGTCGAGTCGCAAAATTGAGTTTTTTTGGAATTTTAAAAAACACTTTGCAAAACAAAGTAACCATCACACTGTGGTAACTTTACAAAGCAAAGTAGTTGAGAAGTGTACAAGAATAGCAAAAGACAAAAATGGCAAAGACAAAAATGGCGAAGGCAAAAATACGTGTCGTATCTCGTGCAAAACCAGCGTTATTCTCCTCCGCAGACCACCCCCATTGGTATAGGGTATGGCTACACACGTGCCGTCATGTCCGAGCTTCACAAAATCATGGTCGACACTCTTCACTCTCAAAACGTGATGCCCTACAATGCCCCGCAGCCTACACAATGGCCGCTCCAAATCCCGCGGCACACCAACCTTCGCGGGATTAACGCTACCTTCTGGTGTGGAATTATCAGTGCTTAAAGACCACCTGGTTACATATATATATATATATATATATATATATATATGTATGTGTGTGTGTGTGTGTGTGAGTATGTTTGGTATCCTCTGGGTGTCGTAGAAAGTTGAAATTTGGCATGCCGATGGTCATCGAAGCCGTTATACCGGAAAGAAATCACAGAACCATCGGAAAGTGTCCGTAAGTGAAAATTTACCTAAAAGAACCGTAAACGCATATGCAAAATTTTTTTTTAAAACAAAACCTCAATCAATATCTAGCATTTGAGAATTGTATTCTTTTAAATTGTAAACTGTGACATAAACATGACAATAATGTCAAAATGAAAAAAAGAAAAAGCATCCGTAAATTAAAATTTACATAAAAACTGTAAACGCACCCCCCCCCCCCCACCCTCCCATCCTCCCCCACCGCCCCCATAAAACCTCAATCGATATGTAGCATTTGAAAATTGTAATTTCTATATATATAATCTGTGAAATAAAAATCTCAATGAAAATTTACGTAAAAACCATAAACACATCTGTAAAATAAATAAATAATCTGAATTGATATCTAGCATGGTGTCGAAGAAGAGTGTAGGCCTACACTAAATAGAATGTCCACTCCTCAAGAACAATGTCAAGATTTAATTCAATGGAGAAACCTCACTCGAATATAATAAAGGTTACAACACAGTTAAACAGGACTACGCCGGCATACTCAAACAGGACTCCAAACGACATATCGAGCATATCTTCTGCTGATTCGGTCTTCATCTTGTCTTTTATAGTGTTTTGTTGAGACAAAGAAATTCTTCTGGTCTTTGGAGCGTCGGCTTGAGCAATGAG
>NC_136261.1:135597658-135620158 GCF_964187855.1 Myxine glutinosa
ATTTTGCCAATTGTGGCAACACTCCCAAACTTTGGTACTTTGTTTTGTCTTTTTTTTTGTCAGTACTTTGTCTTTTTTACCCTCTGTCATGTACTTATTCCTTTTGAACATATGGCACTTCACCAAGTTGACGATGGTGTTTAATAAACTCTCCCCAACATGTTAAAGCAATTTTCCCACTTTACTCTTGGCCATGTTCTGCATGCATGCTCTCATAAAGAACGGTCCATCAATTGTATGACTAGCTTATCAGGTTGTGCAGCACAACTCGGACCTTACTGCAGTCAGGAAAGACGCCTTATTCATTCAACTAATAACTTATTTCACAAGTTTGGAAAATCCTGCTTGTGACAGTCATCACTCGTTCATGAGGAACTATTTTATACTTACTTTCACAATTGTTGTTGGAGAGTTGTGCAGGAGAACTGACTGAAAAAGATGCCAGTCTTCTTGTTCTTTAACAGCTACAACTATTCACACATTATATGAGGATAGCAAGGGGAAGCTTGGCAAAACTCTTTTATGAACCGGCCGGCCAGGTCTAATGTTCGAATGTTAGAGCAGGAATTTGGAGTTTTGCCATGGTGCTGGCAAGAGCTCGCGTTCTCTTTTCCAAGGACACTGTGGGATCTTTAACGCCCACCAACTAATGCCAGCAGATGGGTCGCCCATTTAACAGCCATCTCAGGGATGGCACACACATTGATGGATCATCCTGCCTGTGAAACACTGGAATAACAGATTTTAGCTCGGCCAAGATTCTAAACGAGGCTAGACAGCTTTGAGGTGAGTGTGCATACTTCTTGGCCATCCCGCCATCCCCTAATTGAATAATATGCCAATAAACACCCATTAAGGAAGGGACAAGGGTTTTTCTAACATATTTTGCCTGTTTGTTGATGTATGTCACAAACTCCAGGCCATTCATAACATATGACTCACAGTGACCCATTCCTTAAGATGTCTGAGTGGTAAGACTCTTTATGCAGTCACAATACTAAACACCCTCTACAACAGTGCATTATTGTGGAACTGTATAGAAAAGGACAAGGATAATAGATTCACATAATCATAATTTGTTTAACTATGTTAGTGTATTATGCTTAGAAATAATTAAAGAAAGAAAATGCAAAAAAAAATAATCAAAACAAGTATAACACGACAAAGTGTTTCTTCGTCTTTCGAAAATCTCGATGCATCTTGGAGCTCAAAACCTACTAACGAACATCATATTCAAACACAATCCACTCGCGGTGTGTGAAGAATAGGACACATTAAATAGCGAACTTCCCTACTTATGCTAATCATCTAATTCCTTTGCACAAAAATAACAGAGGACACCAGCAAGCCTGCCAAAGTCAAGAAATCAGTGCACAGTTCTGCTTACAAACTGAGAATTCACTTCAATTGAGAAACAAGACACAGAAGCAGGTCAATTAAATGAGAAAGTTACAGCTGACAGTTGTATAGGGAATACAACGAGCTGAGAGTGTTTGACCTTGTACACTCTTCTTGCATAACAACTGGAGTTGCAATACAAGTTGTAGCAAGATTGGGCTCATAGTGTTTGAGGATAGTATATATATATATATATATATGTGTATATATATATATACGTATATATACATATATATATATATATATATATATATATATATATATATATATATATATATATATATATATATATATATATATATATATATATATATATACATACAGACTTGGCATTTAATATGGAATATTTTTTTTTTCTTGACTTGGGTTTACTTTCTTAACTCAGTATATCAATCTGGTGAGTTTCTTTTACACTTTGGTGATTTATTTGTTAAAAGAACCATGTCACTGATTGTCTGTCGCAGCAAGAAGTCAACAACAGGATGATATCACAGATGGCGTGGCAAAATGTACGGACAGGTGCATTTGACGATTGCCTTCACAATCAGGTATATAAGGGTTGTTGCGTTCTGTATTAGTGGAAAACAACTGCTGCACGTCTACAAAAGTTATTGCCGCTTCCTCTGGAGATGGTCCGTCAACTTGACAATGCTGTTTGTCATGGAGTGGTGGCTTTACGAAATTATGGCATGAAACAGCGTGCTATTGCTCGGCAGTATGGCATCACTCAAGGTCAGGTGTCAAAGATCCTGAAACGAAATGCTCAGAGGGGTGTCCCTACTCCAATACCGAGGCCAGGACGTCCACACAGAACCACAAGGAGAGATGATCGCCAGCTGCACCGGTTAGTCTGCAATGGCCGTACCAAGTCAGCTAATCGGCTTAGGGCTGAGTGGCAGCAACTGACAAATGTGCCTGTATCCAGAAGGCTAGTCAACCAACGACTGGTTCATGGAAGCTATCGTGCCAGGCATCCCCTGAGAAAGCCACGCCTGACCAGACAACAGAGCCAGCGCCGATTGCAGTGGGCCAGAGAGCACCGTCAATGGCAGCCAGGACACTGGAATCACGTGACCTTCAGTGACGAGTCTAGATTTCTTGTCTATCGTCAAGATGGCCACGTCCGAGTGCGCAGACAAGTGCATGAAGCCCACAACGAAGATTGTATAGTGCCAAGAATCCAAGCTGGAGGTGGTGGGGTGACCGTTTGGGCTGCTTTTCATGCAGGGGGCAAAACTGACCTGGTTGTTCTGAATGGAAACCTGAACCAGTTCAAGTGCAGGGTCATTCTGGAAGAAACATTGCTTCCATTTGTTCGTGCAGCCTTTCGAGGAAACTTTGTCTTCCAAGATGACAATGCACGGCCTCATCGTGCTCGCATGATCCAACACTTTCTTGCTGACCGTGGTGAAGAGCATATGGAGTGGCCTGCCATGTCCCCGGATATGAATCCGATAGAGAACTTGTGGGCAGAATTAACGCGTCAAATCGACAACTTGGACCAGCAGCCTGCCTCTGTGCATGAATTGCAGCAGACTATTGTCACTGCATGGCAAGCGATTCCTGTCCAAACCTTGGCAAATCTCATGAACGCTCGTGGGGGTTACACGAAGTACTGAACTGTAATTTTACTGTCTGTAATCCCAGTCATAATTTAGCTTTTGTTTTTGTTGAAAAACAACTTTGGCTAATGTGCAAAATAAAGAGATACTTCTGGAAAACGTACAGAAGTTTAACACAGTACTGTCTGTGAATTGAGTTCGATATCAGTTTACATCACTTTCAAGGATCAATTTATTTGCTTTGAAATGTCAAATGTGGTTTTTTTTCTTTTAAAGGTCACATTAACAAAGTCTAGAATAATTTCAACATAATTCCAATGAACTTTTGGTTCTAAGACATCTTGAAAAGTAAGTTCACCCCCACAAAAAAATATTCCATATTAAATGCCAAGTCTGTATATATATATATATATATATATATATATATATATATATATATATATATATATATATATATATATATATATATATATATATATATATATATATATATATATATATATATACATACATACATACATACAGCATGTATATATATATATATATATATATAAACAGCATATATATACAGCATATATATATGGAGGTTACTTCTGAATGCACTGTATATCAGATATCCTCATAATCACCTCCTTTTTAATGTATCGAGTCCTGGTACCTTCAGCAGCTCAACCTAGCCTCGTATAGATAGGCCAAGGATCGATATACTCACTCTATATGCTGAATTCTATGGCAGCTACTGTATGTTCTTCCTGAGATGTGCTGATAAAAATCTGAACCCAAAATTCTACATAAGGCTTCACTAAATTCCTGTACTGTGTTAACACTGCCTTGTTTGATTTGTAATTTATCTTCCTGTGAAACAAGCTAAAACCTGGTAGCTTTACCTATTGTGCTGCCTGGCACTGTGCTGTGTGCTTAACCACCATATCTATTACCACCCCCAGTCCGCATGTGTTACATGCTCCAAGACTGCCCATGCATTATGTCGTCCCTATTTTCATTTTTATTACTCATTCACCGCACATTATATTTCCTAATTTAAAGTTGCATCTTCCATTCCTCTGCTCAATATATTAAAGTAACTACTTACAGTGTACTATAGTGAAATTTGATAACCTCTCTCTCACTCTCTGCTTTCTCTATTGTCTCCAAGCTTTGTGCCATCTGATAATTTGGAAAGCCTACTCTTAACCCCACTGCACCATTTAATTGATGTAAGTTATGAATAATAATGGTCCGAGTACTTGTCATTTAGGTACCCCACAACTTACAGCCTCCCAAACAGATATCTTTCCACTCAGAGACACTCTTTGGTTTCTATCGCTAACCCAGTTGTCAACCCAATAAGCCATCTTACCAACCACTCTAAGTGTAACCTTCGATCACAGCCTTCTATCTGGTACCTTAAATGAACAGGTCTTTAACTCGATAAATCCTCTCGAGATTGTTTCTTAATTATTACTTGTGAAAATCGAAGATTTTTCAATGATATTGATTGGTCTTGTGCATTATTCTGTCTGTTTGTTTGTCTGTATCTCAGTCGCCTACAGGTTACAATTTTCAACCGATCTTCACGAAACTTCCCCAAATGGTAGAGTTGGTCATAAGTATTTCTGCCGCTCTTTCACACCCTCTCTCTGTTCTCTTCACCCTCTCTTTTGCTCGAGGTCATCTGCCATCATCTTGGAAATCAACGAACATCACCGCTTTACACAAAAAAGGTGCGAAAACAAATCCTTGCAACTACAGACCAATCAGCCTGCTCCCAATTATCAGCAAAGTCATGGAATCCATAATTGCTTCGGATATCAAATCCTTCCTCTTCTCCAATGGCTTGAACTCTGATCATCTATTTGGTTTCAGACCAGGTCACTCTACTCTGGACATGATGCTTCTGCTGCCTCAACTGTGGATGGAGGCCCTCAATGCCAAACAGGAAATTAGAGCTGTCTCCCTCGACATATCACGTGCCTTCGATACGGTCTGGAACCCCGCTCTGCTCACCAAACTCTCCTCATATGGTATCCATGGAAATCTCCACGCATGGCTTGCGGACTTCCTCTCTGGTCGTAGTCAACGTGTGGCCCTGAATGGATTTCTCATCTCCCCTTCCTGTTCAGGCTGGAGTTCCCCAAGGCAGGGTTCTGGGCCCAGTGCTTTTTCTGGTCTTCATCAATGATGTCTCCGACTCTCTGGAAAATCCTCTCTATCTCTTTGCTGATGACTCCACTCTCTGCTGCTCCATACCTTATCCCTCAGATCAGCAGTCTGCAGCCTCTTCACTCTCTGCAGACCTGGACAAAATCACAGACTGGTCAACCAAATGGAACATGTCTTTCAATCCTGACAAATCTCACACTCTCACTTTGCCTCTCCGAAAAGACTGACTGGACAACCTTCCCATCTACTTTCTGAACAATCCTCTCCAATAAGTTCTGTCGCTCAAGCTTTTGGGTCTCAATATCTGCCATGATCGTTCCTGGGAAAACCACATTTCCAAGCTGGCCTCCAAAGCCAGTCGCCGACTGGGCATCCACCATCATGCGAAGTCCTTCCTTGGAACAACTGAGCTCCTCACCACATACAAGGCTTTCATCCGCAGCTCAATGGAATACTGCATGACACAGCAACTGCAGAAGAGATGCAACTCCTCTCTGGGCTGGTGCTCGCCTAGCTCGGCCTCACGCTGTTGAAACCAAAGCTTTCAGAATCATTGGAATCCCCTGCGAAGAAGCTAACTCCAAGGGCCTTTCACTCACTCACCACAGGCAGATTTGTGGGCTTTCTGTCTTCAACTGACTCCTCTCCGGCCTAGCTCCCCCAGCTCTGTCTGTGCTCTGCTCCCCAAATATTCCTACAGGTCGCACAAGATCTGCCAACAACCCTCTTATGGTGAAACTGCCAAAATCAAGACTCTCTGTTCACCTTCACTCTTTCATTCCTCTTTTCTCCCACCTCTGGAACAAACTCCCTCACTCTCTTCAATCGCACTCCTCCCTCCAGGACTTTAAAACAGCTGCTCACCACCATCTCTTATCTTCCCCCATCCAAAATCTTGATCTTTTCTACCCCCGCTAATTCACCCCAGATCCAATTTTTTGAAATACCGACTTCTTTTCGGGAAGTCCTAGCAGTGTCCATGGACCTCTCCAGCCTAGCTCCCCATCCCATGCCCCCTCTCCCCAAGCCCTATCCCTCCCACAGATTTCCCGATGTCCCTGTTCTCTACTGTTGTACTTGTGTGCTTCCCTCTCTCTCCCCATCTTGTCTCCCGCTCCCTTTATCATGTGTTTTATGTGTCAGTTTGTTTTTATGTGATTAATGTTAGCTCTTGCATGAGCGTCGATCTTGTATACAAAAAAAAAGAAGAAGCAAGAAGCCTTTTGTTTTTGGGGACAAAAGGTGAATAGGTCAACATCGGCCAAAGGACACCAACTTTGTCAAATTTCTAAAATCCTCAATTTTCATCCGATTGACTTGAAATTTTAAGAGGATTTGCATATCTGGACACTGAATTCAACCACCAAGTATTTTTGGTGTCAACATTGGCTAAAAGGTTAACACAGGCCAGATTTCTAAAATCCTCAATTTTCATCCAATTAACTTGAAATTTTAAGAGGATTTGCATATCTGGACACTGAATTCAACCACCAAGTATATTTGAGGTCAACATTGGCCAAAAGGTCAACACAGGCCAGATTTCTAAAATCCTCAATTTTCATCCGATTGACTTGAAATTTTAAGAGGATTTGCATATCTGGACACTGAATTCAACCACCAAGTATATTTGAGGTCAACATTGGCCAAAAGGTCAACACAGGCCAGATTTCTAAAATCCTCAATTTTCATCCGATTAACTTGAAATTTTAAGAGGATTTGCATATCTGGACATTGAATTCAACCACCAAGTATTTTTGGTGTCAACATAGGCCAAAAGGTCAACACAGGCCAGATTTCTAAAATCCACAAATTTCATCCGATTAACTTGAAATTTCAAGAGGATTTGCATGTCTGGTCACTGGATTCAACCACCAAGTATTTTTGAGGTCAACATAGGCCAAAAGGTCAACACAGGTCAAATTTCTGAAATCCTCCATGAGCGTCAGCTGCGGCTGTGTGGAAATGTGGCTCATTTTCCAGATGCTGATCCAGCTCACCAGATACTCTAGGCAAGGGAGCCTCATGAGTGGAGGAGGCCAACGGGCCGACCACGTGCCTTGTGGTTGCAGCAGGTTGATCGGCATCTCAAGGAGATCGGGATGGGCCAGGCATCAGCCAGGGGGATGGCCAGACGAAGGCCCCTGGAGTACCGTTGGAAAGTGGATGCGGCGACGCGCTGCTCTGGCGCATGCTCCCATACCTGAACTGACCTCCGTCAATGCTCTTGGATGCATATCATGCATCTAACCCCAGTGCTTGATCTTATTTTAGTTTTCCTAGCTTTTTCTTTACTTCCTCTACTCTTACCGGAAACTCTTCTAAAACCCCTTCTTCACCTCAAACAGATTCTCATTTCTTTTTAACTCCCCTGACTGTTTTTGTGTAAATGGTGAAGCAAAATACACAACTATTTAATAAGATTGCCAGCAGCTGACCTTCATCACCAATGCAATCTCTCGATGCTATGTCTCAATGGACGGACACTTGTCTTAACCTGTTCTTTACCACTTACAGAATGCTTTGCTATTTTGTGTTATATTATTGGTCTTATCCTTCTCATATTCTCATCGGCTTGCCGAGTTATATTTTCTTAACTAGCCTTTCTTTACGCAGATGCTGATTTGAGTTCAACTCCATTCCTCTTGTTGCCTCAAAAGGTCAGTTTTGCAAATGGAAAAGAGAAAAATAAGAGTGGAGATGGATGGTAAGCATGGAATATGTGAGTCTAATTAGAAGGGGGTTAATGGAAGCAAGCCATTTTCCTTGTATTGTTGGAGCAACATATTTTCTGCTGCAGTCATTTCTCAATTTGATTTGTTATATATTTGTATTTTAAATACAATATACACAAGTACACAGACAAAATGGAATATCTTCTTGTAGATAAAAAAGAATGGAACTGGAATGGCACTCAGTAGAGCATTGCTCCGCCTGGTGAACATAGTCCAGTTGCCAAATGGGATTCGGGAGCCCAAGCGTGTTTCGAGGTAGGGATGATGTTTTATTGTTGATTCTGGTACTATGGCCTGTCCTGAGCAGGAATCAGCCGGGTGCCACTTTGGCACCCTTGGGGAAAATATTTTACGGGCCAAAAACGAAATGGCCGCCGGGCGACTATGTCACCGATCATAAATACCCCATAGCTTCCTTATTATTGGTGCTAGAAAGTTAATCTTGGTGTCTACACCTATGTTTTCAGGGTCCAGGAAGCCATTTATGCACTAAGATTACTCATAACTACACTAGAAATAAACAAATTTGCACCTAAGCTAAAAATATTGCGAGAAAAATTTGAAACTATATTCACCAATTCATTCCTTTATTGAAATTCAGCAGGTAAGTACAATCTATCAACCATGGCAACCAACAGTAGCTATTATTAACTGTCCTTAACAAAATTAACACTGAGACATAGCCATACTAATAACACCTACAGATAATACTGATCAGTCATATCAATACTTACAGCGAATAAAACATCACATTGTTCATGAACAGGGTATTATACCAAAATTTACAGGTATCCGATACATCATAATATCAATAGATTGAAACTAAACACGGTAAGTACCATTTAACCAATCATTTAGCCCAGTTGTAAAATACATTAATTTAGACAAGTCCTTCAGACGTCTTCATCATCGTCCTGTGGATGATATGGTTCTGGTGTGATCATTGTTACATTCTGCTCCAGCATGACAATTGCAGAACATGGAACACGACATCTGGGCAACCACACAACTACATCTACCGGTGGAACATGGACGTGCTGAAGCATTAGCATATGCATGCCGCCAAGACGAGTGATGAAGTTCTGGAACTGCTCTGGATAGGCCCATAGTACATCAACAGCTACTCGATACAATTGCTGGTCGACAGTGAAGAGTGTTACTAACTGGTTGGTTCCTTGCGTCATTCTCTGAGACTCAACCATGGCAGTCATAATTGTGTCGGGATCAGATGGCTTCATGTCAATGAGGGGAGTATAGATGGCTTTGGTTGAAGGTTTGACGGTATGCCCTTGTGCACGAGCCATCTCTGTGTTGAAACCATTATATTCTGGAGTGGACTCATCATGTGTGATCCTACACAGGAACATGTAGTCGGCCACCTGAGCTCCGTTCATAGTGATGACCTTAGCAGCAAGTATTCGCAATGGGAGGATGTGATGCAGGGTGCAGGCTTCTGGCATGGCCGGTTTCCGGGGCCCATTGTAGTGTTGTATATCTACTGGTGGTGTTGGTTCTTCTTTCAGTTCCTCTTTTCGTAGCCTTCTGATTGTTGGACTGTCTGACACTTGAATATCATCTGTGTACTCCTGAAGTTGGGTTAGAAGCAAGGCTAGTGAATGTCTTGATTTGAGTCCATTTGGTGATGCTATGTTTGCGTCAAAGTTGTCAGCAACTGTTTGAACTAGACTAACCTTACTGTCCATCAATCCTTGAAGGTGTTTCTCTCTTGAGGCAGCATGGGCCACAGATTTCTTAAATCGTAGGACCTCATCGTATGAACATGTTATGCCAAATTCTGAGCACTGTTCTATGAGTGATTTTTCCCTCAGGATAGTTCCAAGAGTTATCTGTAGTGTTGTTGGTCTGTTGGTTCGAACACTAGTTATGATGTTGCCTGTCAGTAGAGCCGTGTTTGTGTGATCCAATTTGGGTGACAATTCAGCAAGCAAGTTTAGAAGAAGATCACTACATGCTTCAGAGGCACCTTCCAGCAATAGTCCAGTTTTATACGTGTCTTGGTCAGCTGATCTTTCTGAACACTCTTTCTTGATTGTTTTGGCAATGGGTGTCACATCAACATCAGCGTTATCGTCAACAAGTTTGAGGAGATAAGGAGCTTTGCTGCGGAAGACGAGAAAACTCGCAACTCCATTACCCGACAGCACAAGGAGATCATCACCAAAGTGATTAACTAATCGATCAATGAGCTTGCGACGTGGTGTACGGTACCTCCATGATTAGCGTATGTATCGTGAATTTCAAGAGAGTTCCATACATGCGACTTATTTATTGACATTTCTTCAATCAAGGCATCAAAGGCAGAATCATCTGGTTGTGGAAAATTTGTTGCGGAGTTAGCAGCTGCTTGTATATTCTTGTGATTCATGAAGAGCTTATAAAAATCATCTTGATACTGCCCATCAGCAGCATGCAAATCTGAAACCGCACCACCAACTCGAACTCGGACTTCATCTGCTGGACAATCATTGCGAACATCACAGGTAAGTAATATGTTCTGCTTGAAGTGATCTGCTGTTCGACACTAGATTACCTTTCTCCATCTATCAGGATTCCGGGAGCTGGAGGCCAATGTTATACATCTCTCGCCACAGAACAAGCAATGTTCTTTGAAGTTGAAGTCTGTTGTCCCTGATCTGTGAGATTTTTTTGTGGGGAATAACTTCATCAGTTCCTAGATTGTCATCTTTCTGCCTGGATAGAAATCTTTTTATGTGATGTGCTGATGTATATGTAGATACACAATTCTTGTGACATCTGATCGAATCAACTCCAGCAAGTTTATTAATTAAGCCATCACCACGCCTGATGCTACAGTTTCTAACAGTTTCTACTCTACCAACACCACAGTTTATAAGATCAGGAGAATCATTTGTACAGTCAAAGAAGCATCTGCCATCCATCATTGGTCACCTGTTATATATACCTGTTAGGACAGAAAGAGATCAATGTTAGCGAACCACCACCATTATACATGCATAATTTAGTATAAATATTGGTCGTGCCGGCAATATCATGCTGTAGGGAAGTGACAATGATAAATTAGATGGTATAAATGGCTTCCTGGACCCTGATAACATGGGTGTAGACACCAAGATTAACTTTCTAGCACCAATAATAAGGAAGTTATGGGGTATGTATGATCGGCGACATAGTCGCACGGCGGCCATTTAGTTTTTGACCCGTAAAATATTTTCCCCAAGGCTGCCAAAGTGGCACCCGGCTGATTCCTGCTCAGGACATGCCATAGTACCAGAATCAACCATAAAACGTCATCCATACCGCAAAACATGCTTTTCTGAAATTCCACTGGACGAACAGTTTAAGTTTTGTATCACAGAGTAGACTAGAAAATCACAATACACAATTCATATAATTTAGAAACATTCTTCGATTCTTCCTTGTCACACACACAACCTGTCCAACACGTTTCGTCCAAATCCATCTATTACTTTTTGAGATATCCTGCTATGTATCGTTTTGGCCATATCTCCCAATGGTGAAGAATCACTTAAAAAATTAAATAATTCTCATATCCGAATCCACATTGAGATCTTCACCAAAATTGAATCGATTCTTCCTTGTCAGACACCCAACCTGTCCAACAAGTTTCGTCCAAATCCATCCATAACTTTTTGAGATATCCTGCTATGTATCGTTTTTGGCCTTATCTCCCAATGGTGAAGAATCACTTAATAATTAAATAATTCTCATATCCGAATCCACATTGAGATCTTCACCAAAATTGAATCGATTCTTCCTTGTCAGACACCCAACCTGTCCAACAAGTTTCGTCCAAATCCATCCATAACTTTTTGAGATATCCTGCTATGTATCGTTTTTGGCCTTATCTCCCAATGGTGAAGAATCACTTAAAAAATTAAATACTTCTCATATCTGAAACCATATTCAGCTCTTCACCAAAATTGAATCGATGATTCCTTGTCAGACACCCAACCTGTCCAACAAGTTTCGTCCAAATCCATCAATAACTTTTTGAGATATCCTGCCATGTATCGTTTTTGGCCTTATCTCCCAATGGTGTAGAATCACTTAAAAATTAAATAATTCTCATATCCGAATCCATATTCAGATCTTCACCAAATAGAATCGAATCGTCCTTGTCAGACACCCAACCGGTCGACCAAATTCCATCCAAATCCGTCCACAACTTTTTGAGATATCCTGCTATGTACAGTGACGTGAAAAAGTAAGTCCACCCCATGTAAAGTTTTGACTTTTTCAACATATTTCAACATACAGCTATTTGATCTTCATTTCAACAATATTGAGAGATAAAGGTGATATAATATAACAAATATCATGAAACATTTACATTTTGTAGTCCATTGTATAATTTAAATAATCATGAATGCAAATTTCGCATGTGGAAAAAGTAAGTACGATGCCTCTCCTCAGTGAAAGACACATGAAAGCCCGCTTGGAGTTTGCAAAAAAGCACCTAAAGGACTCTCAGACTGTGAGAAACAAGATTCTGCGGTCTGATGAAACCAAGATTGAACTGTTTGGCTTCCGTCTGGCCACTCTGCCATATAGCCCAGATCGGTGGAGTGTTGCAGTGATGGTTGTCCTTCTGGAAGTTTCTCCCATCTCCACACAGGATCTCTGGAGCTCAGCCAGAGTGACCATCGGGTTCTTGGTCACCTCTATTACCAAGGCCCTTCTCCCCCGATTGCTCAGTTTGGCCGGGCTGCCAGCTCTAGGAAGAGTCCTGGTTGTTCGAAACTTCTTCCATTTAAGAATTATGGAGGCCATTGTGCTCTTGGGAACCTTCAATGCAGCAGAATCTTTTTTGTAGGCTTCCCCAGATCTGTGCCTCGACACAATCCAGTCTCTGAGCTCTGCAGGCAGTTCCTTCGACCTCATGGCTTGGTTTTTGCTCTGATATATATTGTCAGTTGTGAGACCTTATGTGGACAGGTGTGTGCCTTTCCAAATCATGTCCAATCAATTGAATTTACCACAGGTGGACTCCAATCAAGGTGTAGTAATATCTCAAAGATGATCAAGAGAAATGGGAGGCACCTGAGCTAAATTTCAAGTGTCACAGCAAAGGGTCTGAATACTTATGTGAATGTGATATTTCAGCTTTTTCTTTGAAATAAATTTGCAAAACTTTCTAAAATCCTGTTTTCTCTTCGTCATTATGGGGTATTGAGTGCAGATTGATGAGGGAAAAAAATGAATTTAAACGATTTCAGCATAAGGCTGCAACATAACAAAATGTGAAAAAAGTGGAGGGGTCTGAATACTTTCTGAATGCACAGTATAAAGTGCAGAAGAGATTATTTTCAGCAGAAAGGACATAGACAGAACCAGAGGCCTTGGAGTTTGGAAGAGGAGAGTTTTGATGGGAGCAATGCAGTTTTTTTTACTCAGAGAATAGTTACACATAGAATGATCTTGCTGGAAATATAGTTTCAGGTGAAACACAGTGGAGAGGTTTAAACTGAAATTGGATAGATGAGTAGAAGCATTGGAGAAGGAGGGATACATGGATAATTGGATATTGTGAGGTGGCTTCGGCCTGGATTAATGATCATATGAATGTGCAGTGATTGTTATGCATGTGAAGGGGGTGTTGTCAAATAGTGGATGTGCTGTCAGTGTTTGTTTATACCTCACCCGACAACCACACTTACTCCTCACCCCCCCCCCCCCTCGCCACACCACCACGCACCACAATAAAGAGCAAAAATGTACAAAAATTAAGAATATGTATTTCTGTTTATATATGCTTGCGTGCGGCCTACGCTCATCTCACCTCATTCCCTTACTTGTTGCATCCCTCCGATGCTGCATTTTCAGTGTGTATCCTTTTTTCTTTTGTCTCCTCACTCTTCGATGAGCTGAGATTATGCATAAAAAAATAGTAAATTCAAG
This sequence comes from Myxine glutinosa, assembly GCF_964187855.1. NCBI lineage: Eukaryota > Metazoa > Chordata > Myxini > Myxiniformes > Myxinidae > Myxine > Myxine glutinosa. The sequence goes on from NC_136261.1 coordinate 135,611,436, forward strand.
GAAATTTTACGAGTTGAGGAATTAAATTCATATTATTCCAGTTAATGAGATGGAAATGCAGTCATGCTTACTCCGAATGTGCTGACACTTTAGATAATGAGCCTACAGGTGGGAAAGGAGGTGAAAGTGATTGGAAAGCTGAGACAGCCATGAAATGGGTTATAGGTAGAGTGTTTGATCTGTCATCTGTTCGGAGGATGGAAGAGAAGGCAGGGGCACAATTCTAGATGAGTTGTGATAAAAGAGGTCACTGGCTTATATATTTATATATGCGGACTTCACCACGAGTAAAAATGACTGCACAGTCATTATGGCTTGTGTTGCATTTGGAATACAAAGGCCTTTGTCGCTAATGAGTTGTGCGTTTGCATGAAACACCAACAACATTGGTACACTGGTACAGTAAGACAGGTTAACCTTTCGGGGGAGGTTTAAATTTGCCTGCCTCCGTACAATTTAACCTTATTACATATTTTTCAGTGTTCTTTTTTATATATCGTTTTACACATATAGTTTTACATATATGGTCATCCATACCTGACATAATCTCCTTTGAATCTGCAAAAAACGTGGTATTTATATCTTTCGACCATCATCTATCTATAATTCCACTAATCTCTGTGTGTATGTTTGTTTGTTTGTTTGTCTGTGACCGCTGTTTCTCGACAACTACCGGTCCGATATACTTGAAACTTGCCAGGTATATTGCTGGGGACCCGAGGATGTGCCTTTTCAAGGTTTCATATTAATCGGACAATTACTTACCGAGCTATGTCCAAAAAACGATTCGACCAATCAGAGAGCAGCGAGCTATCGCGTGTGCCGAACGTGGCGAACACACTCTGCCTCGGATGGCACATTTGAGAGCGTATTCATTTATTTCACGTTGGCAAACTATGTTGCCGTTAAACTATGTTTTAAAACTAATTAAAACTAATTTGCGATTCATCGTAACTGCGATTTGCGACCTTCCGGACAGTCAAATGAGGACGTCACTTCCGGACTTACGTAGCGGCTAGCGGGCGCCATTTGGAGGAGCTGGGAGGACTCAGTCGTGAGAGAGTGAGCCTGAGTGAGTATATCAAGACAAGAACAAGATCTAGAAGGAGGTATGTACGGTGCGATTCATATAATATATTGTTTAGTTATCGTCGATGAGGAATTTGGGGGCCCGATTAACTGCAGCGCCATCCGAGCTGCGGCGTCGGGACGATACATTCATTGTACGGTAACATCACGCACTTACGGGCATGTCCTATATATATAGTACGGGCATGCCCTAGTAATAACAATGGCAGTGTTCAACGGAATATTGGGGGTGCGAGCGAGAAAAGGAAAGGGAGTTTTCAAAAACCCACAAACACGGAGTGGAACAAAATAAATATGAGTGAAGACTCAGAAAGACATTAAGGAATATTTCGTGTTTACGCAATCTAATTTGTTTATAAACAACATCTTATTGTATTCTGCGCAAAGCATGATAAGAAGAGAAATTGCACTATGAATGAAAATTTGTCTCATTTTGTTGCATTTTGTTCTGATATGATACCATGGTCATCACTTTTTAAAATGCAATATGGTGTGTTGCGGCATTTCAGGTTAATATTGAGAAATAATGTATTTCCTATTGGAGAAACGGAAAATTGTTTCAGATATTACACGATGTCTCTTCAAAAAGGAATCTCTAGACATAGCTGGTGGTGTTTCAATCATCAAAAGAAGTATTTTGTCAACAAGTCAAATATTATGAGCCTGGGGCCTTTCCACCACACCTGTCAAGTCCAATAAACCAGTACTAATTGCAACCTTGCCGAAAGGGATTTGCTGCGCAGAGGATTTATCTATATCCTAACAATAATTCACGGACCAGTGTTTGTGTGTGTGTGTTTGCTGTGCTACTCCTCCAACAGTTCTTGTCCGATTACATCCAGACTGGCTACAACCTAAGTTCAGCATGGACCCATTTAATGTATAGTGGTGTTTTAATGTATAGTTAATGTATAGTGGAAGCGGCGCATATTCTCTATGTAAATCGTTTAGTGCCGCCTACAGGTGGGAGACGGTATAACAAGTCCTGACCCTTTACAGTAGTATTCCTGTCTCCACGTTTTCCAGTGTAGTGAAGTGTTTTGCATGACACGTTTAGATTAGGATAACACAACCCCTCTCTGGGTGGCCCCAAAAAAAAAATGCTGGCCCAATTTCCACAAGATTTTGCATATGTGCTGGGGGTACCCATAGTCAAGTCAAGTTAGAGAGAAAAGATTCACGGGCCGTTTGGCTCATCATTGCTGTGTTGCACTCTCAAGTTAATACTTCTGCTATGGCTTTAAACATCATTCTTCTTGGCATTTTGCTGGTCTAAAAGACCCAATTTTGATTGGGTGACCCTGTGTGTGTGTGTGTGTGTGTGTGTGTGTGTGTGTGTGTGTGTGTGTGTGTGTGTGTGTGTGTGTGTGTGTGTGTGTGTGTGTGTGTGTGTGTGTGTGTGTGTGTGTGTGTGTGTGTGTGTGTGAGTGAGATGTGTTTGTTTTCCTGTTCTGCTTTGATCCTCAACAATCTGTGAACCTGCCGCTCCCTGTACTTTAGTTCCTCTAAGATCTTTGATTTCTGTATTCAAATCAATTATTTTTATTAATGAGGAAAAGTTTTTTTCGTATGAAATTCAACAATCCAGCTCTTTCCAAAGCACTTTCAAAGTACGAGTAAAAAAAATATTTATTTGCCATTTAATGGTGCAAAAGATAGATAAAAGTCTGCATTGTTTCACTGTTTACTACACGTCACTTTGCCATTTCACTATCAAAAGTTGAAGGCACAGCGAGCTTAACTTTCCTTGCAGTGAATCATGTGTTCCATAATGACACCATTGCTGTGCAGAATCTGAACTTCAGATGAAAGTATCATTTGTATGGGAGTAAAATCCAGACCAGACAACATGAAGGTTAACTCTGCATCACTGAGATGGCATGCAAAATAAAGCAGATTGCTCTCCTATAATTGATCTTAACAAATCTGCACCCCAACTGGAAGAGATATCACATTAATAGCTTTCCTTACCAAAGCAACTTATTTTCTTCTATAAATGTTAACTTTTCTCAAACAAGTCAGAATCCTTATCATATTGCCAGATGACCTCATGACTCGTGCCCACGCAGGTATATGCCAATTCTGCCCTCTATCTGTTGAACAGGAACTTTTGACCAAATTCTGAGCAATTGGAAATTATTCTGAGGAATAATTGGTAATTCTGAGCAATTGGTAATACAAGGTTGCTATGGAAACCAAAATGCACTAGGTGCTCTCGAAGGGACAGAAATAAATAAATCAAAATCACTGAAAGGACTTGATTTACCATTTGAGTTGATTGTCTTGACCTTTTCCTGACTACATTATGGTTTCATTGCTCAGAATTAATGTACTGTCTGTGAACCTGAAGGTCCTCTCATCTTACAATTTTGTAAATGTAACCTTTTGTCAATGAACTTCAATAGATTTTCTTGCAAGGGCCTTGGCAATGTTCCCTTGATCCCAGTGAATTGACATTTCTTATCTGATGAGTCTCCTGATGGTTAGCGATGGGTAAGCCTTCGGGAATTTGACATTTCCATAACAAGTGCTGTTTTCGGGATTATTCACTGCTGCCAATGTCAATTGGAGTTTTTTCCACTTCTCCAGCAACCAATGTTCTGTTTGCTGACCTTTCCGACATTCCCAGTTTTTGTCTTGAGCATGTTCTGATGAACGTCCATCTCGGTGGAAATTGCACTGCAATGAAAACTTATAATTTCATTTTCCTCCTCTGCAAATCAACACAAATTATGTAGTTAGGAGTTTGCAACATAAATTTGCAATTTTCTGATGGCACAATTGGGTGGTGCAAAATTACTTTTCTTACATGCCGTCATGTACCATGCTCTATAATAATAATATAGAGCATGGTACATGACGGCATGTAAGAAAAGTAATTTTACTGAAACTATACTACTGTATAAAGAAACTTGGAGTTAATTTGGCCGAAGCGGCCTGAAGGTGAGGCGTTAAGCCTCTATGAGTCTATATGGAGCGACGGCTCTGTGGAAGTAGTTTCTTGGCTCGGGTTAGGATCCAGGACGGCTTGCCACTCACAGGAAGTCAGGGCACTGGAAGTCAGGGCAGGAATATGGAATTTGGCTAGGGTCCTGGCAATAGCTCATCCTGCATGCTCATTTTCACAGTCCCATTAAAACCAAATAAACATTTTGTCAGGCTTATTAAGCATCATTTTTTATGGCATAGCCCATAGGGCAAAGCCGTCTAGAACAGCGTTTGTCCATCCATATGTATGTATGTATCTCCCCTCAAATGTAAACCAATCAGAGCTGAGGATCTGGTCACATGGCAGGGTGATGTGATTACGTCTGATGTCATTATGGCATACAATGGCTGACTCCACACTCCACCATTTTTTAAAATTCCTATGCCGTTCAGGCCAAACATATCCTCGAACCTGTCATATATGACAATTGCCATGCTCTACCTTCACGTTTTTCATTCAGTATGTAACACAAAAAACCGATTGTTAAAATGATCTTCAAATATCAAAAGCATCGGTGTTACGGATCTTCAAACGACACAGTACGTATAGGCCTTAGGCTTAACGCCTCACCTTCAGGCTGCTTTGGCCAAATTAACTCCAGGTTTCTTAATACAGTAGTATAGTTTCAGTAGTATCGTTTTCGTAATCTATCTATAATTCCACTAATCTCTGTGTGTATGTTTGTTTGTTTGTTTGTTTGTCTGTGACCGCTGTTTCTCGACAACTACCGGTCCGATATACTTGAAACTTGCCAGGTATATTGCTGGGGACCCGAGGATGTGCCTTTTCAAGGTTTCATATTAATCGGACAATTACTTACCGAGCTATGTCCAAAAAACGATTCGACCAATCAGAGAGCAGCGAGCTATCGCGTGTGCCGAACGTGGCGAACACACTCTGCCTCGGATGGCACATTTGAGAGCGTATTCATTTATTTCACGTTGGCAAACTATGTTGCCGTTAAACTATGTTTTAAAACTAATTAAAACTAATTTGCGATTCATCGTAACTGCGATTTGCGACCTTCCGGACAGTCAAATGAGGACGTCACTTCCGGACTTACGTAGCGGCTAGCGGGCGCCATTTGGAGGAGCTGGGAGGACTCAGTCGTGATAGAGTGAGCCTGAGTGAGTATATCAAGACAAGAACAAGATCCAGAAGGAGGTATGTACGGTGCGATTCATATAATATATTGTTTAGTTATCGTCGATGAGGAATTTGGGGGCCCGATTAACTGCAGCGCCATCCGAGCTGCGGCGTCGGGACGATACATTCATTGTACGGTAACATCACGCACTTACGGGCACGTCCTATATATATAGTACGGGCATGCCCTAGTAATAAAAATAATAATAGTAAATATAACCATAACACTTTAATCCCGATGTCGTGAATGCAAAGTTAATGGATTGAAGCGGTGTATGGTTCATGAATCAATGATAAGCGGTGTATGGTACTAATTACCGCGGAAGTAAGGAATTAGCCTTGGTTTTTTGACAGTAATATCATTTTCGTAATAATGATAACGTAACGTTAATATTATAGTAAATCTAATCGTAACACTAATCCCTTCATAGTGACTGCCAAGGTCTTCTGATGTTTCAGAACCAGGATTTTGATACTATCGATAAATACTTATATCTTGTCTTGATAAAGTTCTTCATTGAAGTTAATTTTACAAAACTATTATCAGAGAGTGCGCTGGCACTGTCTACTCTACGTACTAACGTAGGGATGACGCGGATAAAAAATGTCAGATAAAAAATGTCGGCCCCACCTACTGATACAAAACAAAAGTTGGAGTATATTTTCATACTCTCGTAGTAGTTTATCAAGGACATTTGCATTTTGTGTGTATAATAAGTTTTATTGACACTTCAAGTAAGCAAAACAGTAAAATCCATGAGGGTGTCTTTCACGTCCGGCCGTGCATAAATACCTCTCGAGAGGCTCCGCCCCTCCCCTCTGTCCCCACCCTATTGGTTAGAGGGAAACCTTCAAACCACACCAGTTATTTTGGGCATTTCTAAGTGCAGGTCATTGTGTGGCCTGAGGCTGGATGAAGACATTACTCTTTGAGAAACGAGCAATAAGACAGAGCTGCAAGATACAGTCAGGGTTATGTAAGACAATATAGGAACATGTGCAGTGTTTGACATTGCTGACTAAGATATCTTGGCACTTTTGCTCCAATATTGGGTATCCTCTGAGTACTGTACCATTGTGTTATTCCACATTGTAAAAAATTACAGAAACAAGTTAATTAAAAAAATTATGCTAAATTAAAAGGGCAATGTAGGGATGACAAACTACAGTCTATAAAAGATCCTAAACAAGATAGGGATGATGTTTGGTTTTGAGAGTAGCTAACAGTATTGCCATCACATAACAATCCCTACATCACTTCCTCCAGATTATTGTCTAGGGCTAGGCCAAGCTTAAAGTATTAGAAGCTCCTATATTTCATTTCTGCATAAGGATAAGAAGCTCCAATATAATTTCAGGGACTTCTTGCAGCTTCAGTTGTCTTTCCTACTTTTATTTTTAAAATCAATTTAGAGTAACCAATCACAAATGCAGATAATTATAGAATGCTGTTATGAGAGATGTTTATGCAGTTTGTAAGAAGTTGATGATCATGTACTGATATTATAACATTATACTCGAGCTGCTAATTTGTACCGTCTCAGGATGTGGCTACACTACAGGAGTAATCAAGTACTGGTGTAACCAGTGAAGTGTTTGTGGAAGCTTGAATCAATAACTGATGAAGTGTAAATGAGGCAGTGATGTAGGGATTGTTACTCTCTGTCACTACACAGTCAGGTATTGTTACTCTCCGTTACTAACAATACTGTTAGCTACTCTCCAAACCAACATCATCCCTATCTTGTTTAGGACCTTTTTTATACTGTAGCTTGTCATCCCCACATTGCCTTTTTAATTTAGCATAAATTTTTTATTAACTTGTAGTAAATCTAATCGTAACACTAATCTCTTCGTAGTGACTGCAAAGTTATATTATATATATATACTGACTTGGCATTTAATATGGAATTTTTTTTTTTCTTGACTTGGGTTTACTTTATGAACTCAGTATATCAATCTGGTGAGTTTCTTTTACGCTTCGGTGATTTCTTTGTTAAAAGAACCATGTCACTGATTGTGTTTCGCAGAAAGAAGTCAATAACAGGATAATATCACAGGTGGCGTGACAAAATGTAAGGACAGGTACATTTGACGATTGGCTTCACAATCGGGTATATAAGGGTTGTTGCGTTCTGTATTAGTGGAAAACAACTGCTGCACGTCTACAAAAGTTATTGCCGCTTCCTCTGGAGATGGTCCGTCAACTCGACAATGCTGTTTGTCATGGAGTGGTGGCTTTACGAAATTCCGGAATGAAACAGCATGCTATTGCTCGGCAGTATGGCATCACTCAAGGTCAGGTGTCAAAGATCCTGAAACGAAATGCTCAGAGGGGTGTCCCTACTCCAATACCGAGGCCAGGACGTCCCCGCAGAACCACAAGGAGAGATGATCACCAGCTGCACCGGTTAGTCTGCAATGGCCGTACCAAGTCAGCTAATCGGCTTCGGGCTGAGTCGCAGCAACTGACAAATGTGCCTGTATCCAGGAGGCGAGTCAACCAACGACTGGTTCAAGCAGGCTTTCGTGCCAGGTGTCCCCTGAGAAAGCCACGCCTGACCAGACAATACAGCCAGCGCCGATTGCAGTGGGCCAGAGAGCACCGTCAATGGCAGCCAGGGCACTGGAATCACGTGACCTTCAGTGACGAGTCTAGATTTCTGGTCTATCGTCAAGATGGCCTCAACCGAGTGCGCAGACAAGTGCATGAAGCCTACCACGAAGATTGTATTGTGCCAAGAGTCCAAGCTGGAGGTGGTGGGGTGACCGTTTGGGCTGCTTTTCATGCAGGGGGCAAAACTGACCTGGTTGTTCTGAATGGAAACCTGAACCAGTTCAAGTACAGGGCCATTCTGGAAGAAACATTGCTTCTATTTGCTCGTGCAGCCTTTCGAGGAAACTTTGTCTTCCAAGATGACAATGCATGGCCTCATCGTGCTCAGATGATCCAACACTTTCTTGCTGACCATGGTGTCGAGCATATGGAGTGGCCTGCCATGTCCCCGGATATGAATCCGATAGAGAACTTGTGGGCGGAATTAACGCGTCAAATCGACCATTTGGACCAGCAGCCGACCTCTGTGCGTGAATAGCAGCAGGCTATTGTTACTGCATGGCAAGTGATTCCTGTCTAAACCTTGGCAAATCTCGTGAACAGCATGCCTCGACGTGTACGTGCTCTCCTGAATGCTCGTGGGGGTTACACGAAGTACTGAACTGTAATTTTACTGTCCGTAATCCCAGTCATAATTTAACTTTTGTTTTTGTTGAAAACAAATTTGGCTAATGTGCAAAATAAAGAGATACTTCTGGAAAACGTACAGAAGTTTAACACAGTACTGTCTGTGAATTGAGTTCGATATCAGTTTACATCACTTTCAAGGATCAATTTATTTGCTTCAAAATGTCAAATGTGGTTTTTGTTTCTTTTAAAGGTCACATTAACAAAATGTAGAATAATTTCAACATAATTCTAATGAACTTTTGGTTCTAAGTC
>NC_136261.1:135622658-135670158 GCF_964187855.1 Myxine glutinosa
TTGAGTAACTGACCAACATATAGAATAAACCAGTGTCTCAATGCAATCTCTTCACTTCCATGGTGACAGACATCTTAGAGACTTAGAGTACTTCAAAATAATTTAATACTTACATTATTTGCTAACTGGTATCTCCACCCAGGTCATACTATCCTCTTCAACGAATTGTTAGGGTTAGTCGAAACAAAGTGAATGGATTTCCTTTGTTATAGTGCTGTACTCTTGACATAAGCAATACGAATTTATCGTTAATGTTTCGTGTTCTATTCTTTCAAAAGCATGCTTTGCGATGGTACACATCGGTTATCCTCTTCTACTATATAAGAGAGATGTCTGTCTGTCTGTGTGTCACCATTTTTCTCAGAGTTGGCTGAACGGATCTTCGTCAAACTTTCAGAGGTTCATCAGTGAGTGCCTGGGAGTGTTTTAGGCCAAAAGAAAAAAAATTATGAAAAAAAGAGATTGGTTTTTTTGGAGTTAAAAAAAAAATCGCTCAATAGTGCCTAAGCCTTTTTAAAAGTAGTATAAAGCACGGATCGTGAACAAGTACACATTCGCATAAATAAATACAAAACAATCACCAGACATTTAAATCCAAATAAATCAAACAATTCCGGAAGTGTACGAATTTGGTAGTACGGCTTCTTCTTCTTCCTGAGCGCCATCACACTTAACTCAGAAACGTGATGAACGCCACATTCACCCACCAGCATATATATGAACCCCCATCCTCTCCTGCCTCCTTTCCCCACCCTCCCATCCCCTTCTCCGCCCCCTCCGCTCCCCTTCCCCCCCTGCCCTCCCCTTTCCTCCCCCCTGCCCTCCCCCTTTCCCCCCTGCCCTCCCCGTCCCCGTCCCTGCTCTCCCCCGCCTGGCAACGCCGGCTACTTCTGCTAGTATTTGATAAATTGTTATTCTGCCTATTTGGCTTCTTTGCTTGTTTGCAAACTTTGACTTCGTGTTGCCTTCATTTTCGATCAGTTAACTCAAAACAAGTGTTCTCTCAGATTTATGCAACATGTTTGAAGCTTAAGGCAGGATTAACGAAGCAAAGGTTAATCTAAAGTCCCAGGTCCCTGGAGAAGAGACATTATTTCCATCAAAGCATTTTACCAAATGTCTTCATCGAAGAAATATTTACGGATCATGTTGAAGCTTTAACAAAGCTGAATAACTTTCTCAGTTTTCTCAATTTTCCTCTATTACAGTTTGCACTACATTTAATAAAATTCACTCATAGATGATAACTTCCTTTCTAAGTTTGTCTACATTTTGATGATCAAACCTGACATTTTAGGCCATTACTACCTCCGCAACTAATCGAAGGTGGATGGAGGTTATGTTTTCACTTGTCTGTCTGTTTATCTGTCTGTTGGTGAACAGGATATCTCAAAAAGCTGTGGATGGATTTCGACGACAGGTTGGGTACGTGACAAGGCGAAATGATTCGATTTTGGTGAAGATCCGGATCAGAAAATTGTTTAAGAGATCTTTCACCATTGGAACCACCTTTAGAGGTCATTTTACCCCACATAGCGGGGGTTGGCCTCTATTGGGCACCGTGGTCCTCTCCTCTATTGGGCACCGTGGTCCCATTTTTTGAAGCTATGTTTTATGGCCAGATGACCTTCCTGCCACCAACCCTGTTAGTCACTTCTTGCGACACGCAGGGAATTACCAGTGAGCTGGTACTCAATTTGCCGACCTCAGAAGGATGACAGGCTGAGTCAACCCCTCTGGCGTTAATTCAGCGATCGACCAGGATTCGAACCCAGGATCCTAGGATCCCAAGCCGCCACCCTAACCGCTAAGCCAACACCAGGCTTATCCTTCACCATTGGGAGATAGGGAAAAAATTATGTATAGCACAATATCTCAAAGTTATGAATGGATTTGGACGAAACTCGTTGGAGAAGTTGGGTTTGACAAGACTGAATCGATTCGAATTTGGTGAAGATCCAAATCCGGATCTCTATACGGGAATTTTTATTTTTACAACTGATTCTTCACTATTGAAAGATGGGGCCACAAACGACATATAGCATGATATCTTAAAAAGTTGTGAACGGATTCGGACAAAACTTGGAGGACAGGTTGGGTATTTGACAAGGACGAATTGATTCAATTTTGGTGAAGATACAAATACAGATCCGGAAACGAGATTTTTTATTTTATTTTTATAAGTGATTCTTCACCATTGACAGATGGGGCCAAAACGATATATAGCATGATATCTTGAAAAGTTGTGGACCGATTATGACAAAACTAGGTGGATGAGTTGGTTAGATGACAAGAACAAGCCAATTTGATTTTAGTTCAGGTCCGAATCCAGATCTGGCCTATCAGTGGGATACAAATCATAAGCTGTTTACCTTGGGGAGGTATATATTCCACCGAGTGCCATTCTAGTTTGTGATATTTTCATCCTCTCAAACATTTGTCTCAATATGTTTAAATATCTCATTTTTCATAACTTTCTGATAGTTGCTAGCTGGAGGCATCATCCATTGGGTTAGTTTTGACCTTTCTAAAGGGTTTCATTCTGTGGTCTTCTGGGGAGTGGTATTTGTGTGTGAGGATTTGCTAAGTTACCCTATTCTTGCAGCATCCTGCAGTAGTGTTGCTGTCATCAAAACAAAAATAGCAGCTGGGTATGCTGTCTTTTCTTTTTATCCAAATTCCAATACATTTCATACAAAACAGCAAATAAACAAGACCGAGAATTTAACATTTCAATCTCGCCAGAGTATGTAGATAACAGTAGATCTGCGTGAGGACTCAGACTCATGATTACAATAACCTCTCCCCATCCATTTGAGAACATGTGAGACTAATTATAAAACGTAATAAATAAAAAAAACCCAATTTTCTTTATAATATTGAATTTATTTTATATTGAGATATTGAGATATACAAAAATTAAAAGAGGTCAAATGAGCATCGGAAGCAGGATTCTCAAACCTCAAATTTTTGGATTTTTGAGTAAGTTAACACACTTACATCCAAGTTGTTGGAAGTTATTGAGGGGAAGCCAAACTAATGGTCAGAGGTCAGAAAGATAGAAATGACTGATGAGTCTTGAGGTCTGCTGCAAATATTGATTCCATCATTTTGTGCAAGAAGGGAAAATGCTGATTCATTAAGAGTTAAGAGGGTCTGTTTTTGTGCCATTTTTATGAGTTGGAATAGCACTGGCCTTTTCCTTGATTTTGTCAGGTGGCCCTCAGAAATAACCTGGGAAAGAGCAAAGTAGATCAGCACGATGAACAGTCGGATGATTTCAATGAGGTGTACGATTGGTACAGATTGGCCTTTTCTGGGGGGGAAAAAATGGTTAAAGTCGTTGACTTTAGCTAGAGCAGTGTCAATCATGATCCCATCCTTCAATATCAAAGGAATAGATTAGGAGCATGTTGCAGAGACATATGGTAGTAGGTTGTAGGCAGCAACCGCCCAGGATAGTACTACCGTTCAGACTTAGGAGCGTTAAAGTGGTGCCAGGAACCATCTTGCACACTCCATGTCAGGATTGCTGGTCTTACTTTCTGTCTCACTCAAACTATCACTACCGGGCTAGCTTTAATCTCTCTTTCTCGCAAACAAACACCATACACTTTTCCTCATGCACTTTCCTTCTCTTTTATTTAAGGCCTGACCTCGATGAGGGCTATACAGTCCGTGCCTGGAGTCTTCAACATAAATAAATAAATACATTTTAACAATATAACCAACTGACATCAATTTTTTATGAATATTGAAAGACCTGTGAGTTTAAACCTCAGGTGAACCTGAGGACAGACCCTTAGTGGTGACTAGCATTGTGGAGAGACTGCAGGTTACTTTCAGTGGGGTTGGCTTTCCAGGAAGAAAAGGCAAGCTGCTTCCTGGCATTGTCTCATGGCACGAATCTTTATATCAGGGACGTGATGTTTAATAGGATAGCTGGAGACGTGAAGGTATGACATGATGGAGGAGAGGGTAGTTTGCTGGGTAATTACATTAGATGTGAGATTACATTAGGATCGATTTTGATTAGTTTGATAATATTTAGATAAGAAAAGATATTTGAAAGTTAGATTAGATGCTTGTGTGAAATATGGAACATAACTTTAAATCCTAACAAATCTCACTGTCTCACCATGTCGCTCTGGAATTTAGTCTCACCATCATCATGTCTCACCATCTATCTCCTGAGTTCTGTGAAAACGAATGTTCTTAACATTATTGGCACCTCCAATAATGAGGCAAAATGAGGTGTGCAGGTGTGCATGGATCACTGATTCAGGGCATGGGTTGAGAGGGTGAGGGTGCAAGTTACGGGGGTGGGGGTAAGGCCACATGTGACAGAGGTTCAGGAGGGGAGGGGTAAGGGCAGGAGCCGCAAGAGGGGGCACGAATGTGACGATAGGAGAGGATGGATCTGTGCGCCTGCACTTATGGTAAGATAGTTTTTGTCTCATTATACTGATGTCGGCAATGCAGCCACCCACACACATTCATAACTTAATCCCTCCTCATACTTCATCCCTGTGTGTGTCATATCTAAATGATGATGTGTAATATCTAAAAATGATCATACACATACACAGCATTCGTAAAATGCAACCTTGAAGGCCAATTACAGTCTTTAAACCAACAATCAACATGTAGCAGTCATTTCCAGACTATGCAGTATGCATTCAGCTTTCTCAAACATGGCGAGAGGGTGAAAATTCCTGACAGCACAGTGAAACTAGTGCTTTAGCAGATGAGGATGATTGCCATTTGGTAACCTGCTTGTGGTGTTTCATTTTCCTCCTTTCCTTAGATCAGCCAAGTTCTTGGAAATGAGCAGAAATTTCCTGTTCGCCATCCTTTTGGACTAAGGTAAGTTCTTTTGGACAATGGGTTAATTTACTTGGGTTACCTCGATGGTCGTCATTTTGCCTCGACGTGATGTTTTCTAAACCAAGGCCTTGCACCAGGTTGAAAAAGTGTCCTTTGAGTCATTACATTTGATTTACAACTGTGGCAGAAGTTGAAGTAGTATAGCAGTTGAAAACAATCCTTCTTATAAGTGCTCCAGATACTGCAGAGCCTGTGCATTTTTAGACAAAATAATATGGCTGCCATCTTGGTTTTCTGGTAGGCCGAAGCTCTAAGACATCAGGCCTGTAGGCCTCTGCTGATTATACACTGCCTGAGTTTGTTGCGTCAGATTTCCATTGGCTTTGTTTGGGTTGAGTATTACTCACGATGAGGGAGCATGAAAAATCTAATCATATATCGAATAAAAATTATTAGTAAGGTTTAATCAAGTCCATCAGCATGCACGGTACGTGCCTCCTCCCAAAAATAGCATGAACCGAAGACATCATGTCTCGATGCCTCTGCTGATTATACACTGCCCAAGTTTGTTGCGTCGGATTTCCATTGGCTTTGTTTGGGTTGAACGTTACTCACAATGAGGGACGCAAACAATCTAATCAATGTGGAATACAATTATGAGTAAGGTTTAATCAAGCCTGTCAGCACGCATGGTACGTATCTCCCTAAAAATAGCATTACGTAATTTTTGAACGGGCCCAATTTGGGGTTAACCAATTCATGACCCTATGACGAATCGGCTCATTCTGGTTCTGATATAACTGTGGCGGAGGCTGTGATGGATGAGAGGTGTCGAGTTAATCTTTTAATAGCACATTAAATGTGTTTCCCAAATGCGCTGTTCATCTTTTAAGAGTGCTTTAAATGCGCGCTTCCCAATCGGCCGTTACCGGATTTTGTCAGAGGTTGTGACCACAGTGCGGTCATTCTTGTTATTTATCATGTGACTATAAGATTCAGGAATGAGTTTGATATTAAACACACAAACAAAGAATGAATCACTTGCAAAAGTTTTTCTTGCAAATTCCAATAAACTGAGATTGACTGATAACTTCAGGTTGAATTAAATCGTCAGGACCACCGCAATTTGTCTCTGCAATAGGAAAATGAAATTTGGTATAATTATGCATTTTCTGACCAAAACTTCCACACAAACCTAAAATTGCAAGTACTTGATACATAAAGATGTAGTAGGGTTTAATGCATGCTTGTAGATGTTGCTATAAGAAGACCAGGATTACAGTTATATAAATAAAAATTGGATGAGAACTAAGGTTTTGAGTGTTGAAAGGCTGTTGCCTCATATGAGAACAAAATCTTGTAAATGTCAATGTATTCGCACTGAGGTGTTACCATTCTCTGGCATTTGAATGGTGTGATAACTAACAGGAGCATATTTCATTTGTCCCGTGATGGCAACCACCTTTTTGTATATATATATTTTTCCCCTGCCAGAGAATGTCAGGCTGTTTCTGCCATCGTCTTCACATCTATGGGGATAATGGTGAGTGCTGTAATGTGTTGCATTCAGCCTTAGGTTCTTTGTTTCTGTGAACAACTTGTGTCATCTGTACAAGAATGGTCACGGGCCAGTTTTGGAAAATGAGTGGTGTTCTCGCTAAATTATGCCTGACCCCAATTATAGTTGACTCTCGCCAATTTGAACACCTGTTAATTTGAATCCAACAATTTGAATAGGGTTTTATGTAAATTGTTATTATTGATTCAACTGCCAACAATTCAAATGCAGTATATCCCTTTTTAAGTTGGACTTATCACTTATATTGTACAGTGTTACCATATCATTTTGCTCTATAACAAATATAACCAAATGTCTCTTCATATATACTGTTATTGCGATACATTGGGGCTGTTCTCAAAATTTCTAAGAATGCACAATGATGATGGATATTTGAATATCCAAAAAAACACAATAAAACAAGAAAGAGCAATCGCACGCATGGACGTGTTTTTCGGAGTTTTTAAGGCTTTGTGTTAAAACAAATATGGCGGCCGAACCACGTGACCGATGATGTCATCATTTTTTTTCTCCACCAATTTATCCCCAGATGACGTTCAAGAAATTTAATTTTGATCGGATGAAGTTTTGTACTTGTCGAATAATGACGTCATAGTGGAGGAACCTATGGCATCATCATTAACATATGTTATTCCCCATGGAAAGTTCTTTACAATGAGCCGTGTCTCAATTTTTTCCATGCCGCGGTTTCGGAGAGATAGATGTGCGTTGTTTGTTGGTTTTTCCAAGATGGCGCCCGTATTACGTGACCTATATCGTCATAATTATAATTAGAAAATTATACAGGTGGAGTTGCACCTATGGTGAAAATTTCCTGTCAATCGAACCAACGGTTGCAAAGAAAATCATATTTATTCTGTGTGGACAAACAGAGACAGACAGAGACAGACAGAGACCGACAAACAGACAGACAAATGGACTCAAATGCAATACCCTCTCCTCTGGCGAGGGTAATAAAATTGAGATTTAGTTACCCATGTCAATGGGCTCATTGGGAGATGGCGATCAAGCCTTTGTGTAGGATGGTTGGTGATCGATGGATAAACAATTCCACAATGGAATGCTGCACTAAATCTACTTCCTTTCCATTGACTCTGATTTTCTATCGAGCTTTCTTCAATTCGAGCACATCCTTAAATTACAGATTGCAGGAAGAAGCCAATCTGGGTCAATAGCAGGAAGTTTTGAGCAGTTTCTATATATTTTTTATTGTATGGCCAGATGTGTTTTACCAAGGTGGTTGCAGATGACATCTCATAAGCACTCGCTTTTTCAATGGCAATTATAATTGTGCCATGTGTGGAACAAGAATGCTTATTGAACCACGATGCCAACAGAGCATTTTCAATTTTCGTTTGCTATCTAGCTCTATATAATCGAACATTGCCTCACCCTTCCCACCAAGCCATCAATGTCGACCTCGTTTTATTGTTGTCGTTTTCTGTAGACTTTAAATGTCTGTAATTTGGTGTAATTGCTGCAGAAACCTGCAAAAGTTTTCCTTCTTGAACACAGCCACGTGTCACCCAAGGGATGAAGCAAGATGGCAAATGAACAAAAGGCAGTTCAATGTTGTGCTTACTATCTCAAACAGTGCTGTATTGCATTACATTATTTGGACCAACTGTCGTATAATTTATCTTCCGTGTCGTTAGTAAGTAGTCATATGCTACGTGAGTTCACTGCCTACTTTTGTGGCACTGATTAAGCAGAGAATTCCAATGAATAATGAAAATGAGGTTCAGGGTTAAGGTTACCGCTGGGATTTGTGAAAGGGCCTTGTGCTTTGAAAGATGCATTAGTGCTGGAGTTAATATTGTTACAGTTTTGCAATAAAGAACACCCCCCTCTAGTTAAATACACGACAACATGTAGCCTGCAGTATTCAGTTATTTCTTATTAAATGTAAAGATTAGCTCCCTTCCCATTGTGTAGTAATTAAAGCAGATATGCATTGAGTTTAGGCAGGATTTCAAACCTACATGTGGTTGAACGAAGACGTTGGTTCATGTGCAGGGAGGCGTGGCTAAAAGAACAGTCCATGTGACCAACAAGCGACCAATGACAGGTCGTGGACACGTCACCAGCGAGCGACCAATGGTAGGTTGTGGGACCTTCCCGAAGGAGGTAGAGCTGAACGACCGCACGTCACCAACCTCGGCCAATGGGAGGCCGTGGACATTCTAGAAGGGGTTTCTACCCAGTGCCCATCACACTTCGGGCTCTCTCTCGTCATTCATCCTTCAAGCTGGCTGTCCTACGTGCTGGTTCATCCGTACTGCACTCCTCCTTCGTTCCCCGTGCTGGTTTTTCATCCAAGCTGGGTCGTCATCCGTGCTAAATCGTTCCTCAAGCTGGATCGTCGTCCGTGCTGACTTTGAAGTGGTGGTTCGTCCTCCAGGCCGATTTTCCTTTAAAGTTGCTCGTCCGGATCGACCCGGGCGCTGCGCGCAGAAGCGGCCACCCTCGAATCAGCTTCTGCACGTTACCCGGTACGAGTTTAACCGGTGTGATTCATTGCCGGTGTGTGTGCAAGGCGCCTATGTTGGGATTTAGATAGGTAAGAATTGATAGTTAAGTCTGCTTCTCGTCCTTTTTCTGTGCATTGTAAATAAAAGATGTGTACATTTTGTCTCCTTTCGACCTGCTCGTGTACGTCCTTTTATCCATTGGCCCAGCATAGTTCGAACCAAATTCAGGTGCTCAATTTGGTCCGTAGATCACGTGTAGTTAAAACCACGACCCACACCGTGCGATCTGCTCAGCATACTTGATTGGAATAAGGTGTGGGAACGTGAAGGTTCAATCCCTGGTCTTCCTGGCCACGTGGTCTCGAAGGTATTCGGGTCGTGACCGATAACCCTTCACCCATGACTGGGAGATTGCCAATTGAAATTGCTTCACAACCCAAACTCCCCCCCTCCCCCTTAGTACGTCGACAGACCCGGTATCCACAACAAAATTGGTGTCAGGAGTGGGATTCGGACCTGGGGTACGTTTCACATACCTCAAAATTGCGAGAGTGGTGGAAATTTAGTTTAAAAGAAAAAATATTTCAATTGAATTTGGACAATGGCGGGCCAAGACGGGCAGGTTCCGGTGGGTGTATAAAGTGTAAATGATGAACATGAGAATGAATTAATGGCCCAGGACCTGAACATACAAATGGAATTAATGAGGGCACAGCAGGAGGTGGGGATGATGGCGTCGTTTCCCACCCAGGGCCAGGCGCGCTGGTTGAACCCGCTGCGCGGTTCGATATGGACTTGTTCGTGACGCAATTCAGTGCATACATGGAGGTGCAGATGAACAAAATGGGTGATCGGATGGATAAAATGAGCGAAAAATCATATTTATAGGATTACGAAAAATCCGTAATAAATAGATAGCTATTCAGTCTGTATTTGACTGCATTGAAATCTCTTGAGAAGCCTGGTGTTGGCTTAGCGGTTAGGGTGCCGGTTTGGGATCCTATGATCCTGGGTTCTAATCCCGGTCGATCGCTGAATTAACGCCAGGGGGTTGACTCAGCCTGTCATCCTTCGGAGGTCAGCAAATTGAGTACCAGCTCACTGGTGTGTGTCGCAAGAGGCAACCAACAGGGTTGGCGGCAGGAAGGGCATCCGGCCATAAAACATTGCTTCAAAAAGGGGACCATGGTGCCCGAAAAAGGCCAACCCCTGCTCTGTGGGGGAAATTACCTCTCAAGGTGGTATTGGAATCTCTTGAGAAACAACATCTACGCTTTACATATGCCCATTGTACATATCCATTATGTACGACATAATTCTTGCACCTTTGGCCCAAATTGGGTTAAATTTGGTCACAAATCGATTTCTGGTCACATGATCTGTGCACATTGCTCTGCAATGAACTTTCATGAACATCTCTTCCATCTTCATGTCCATATTTTTGCCAGAAAGGGAATCTCTTTTCATTTTACACCTATTCATTATTCTTTCAATACCCCACACCAATCACCATCCCATTAAAATCGACTGCTTCCTTCTGTAATCTACTCTAAGAAATAAGGCAAATCGGGTCAATATATAGGAAGTTTGGAGCACTGTTTTGTGGTGTTTCTTTTAGCAGTTCCTCGTGCTCCACAGTTCACTTCACTGTCCTTGAGTTCCAACAATAAGGGCCAAACAGGAAAGTGAAGTGCTACCAGATTGTGTTAGTTTGGCAGTGTATTATACATGATGAGTTACAGACTTCTTGTAAAGCCATTTTATAATGTTCTTGATGTTGTACTGTATTAAACAATATTCACAGCAGCCTCGACACTGTATTCAGTTTTTTATTCTGCGTGGTGATATTTATAGGGGCAAAACATAAATATTTACCTCACTAAAGCATATTTAGCTAAGCTGTATGTGCCGAGCTGGAGAAGCGAGCAAAAAATTCTCACCAAATTCAAATTGATCTCTGGAACGCATCTATCCAAATTGTTGAGAGTTGACTGTCTTCAAAATTTTCAAACTGATGAGAGTCGACTATCGTTTTATCCTCAGAATAAATAATTTATTGCCAGCCGTTGTTGTGTTTGGAATTGAATGTTCTGTTTTTATATTTTGCTTTGCTTTCTTTCCTTTTACTTTTTGTATGTATTCTTTGCTTTTACTTCTTTTTCCTTT
The DNA here is from genome assembly GCF_964187855.1 of Myxine glutinosa. Lineage (NCBI taxonomy): Eukaryota > Metazoa > Chordata > Myxini > Myxiniformes > Myxinidae > Myxine > Myxine glutinosa. The sequence continues at coordinate 135,633,702 of NC_136261.1, forward strand.
AATATCGATATTATTCTTGAGGGTATTCTATTTTGTTTTGTTTTGATATTAACTAAGGAATGCTTGTTTTTCTTTTATAATTCATAAATGTTTTTGGTAATTGTTGCACACAATATAGGCATCTTTAACCTTGTTCTTCAATTCCCTATTCATTGTGACAGGCACTTGGGTTTCCAGAACCACTTTCAGCGATGATGTTTGGGGATGGTGATCTGGAGAGCCCTCTAGTAATGAGAATGTATGGAGGAACACTCATCAGTATGTAACTATAAAAAACATTCTTTAGCACAGCCTCTATTGACTTACGGCATATCAGACATTCCTATTGTTGTCCAATAAATTGCCATGAATTTCAGGGCAAAGTAGCAACATTTATTGATTTTAAAATAGTTATTGGATTGTTGAGAAATGGGAAATTATTTTTTTAGGTGATTGAAGAATATTCCGTTTGAATGCAGATTGAATGTGTAATGACACAAACTGATGAAAATAAATGGATTACAACCTATAGAAAGCAGTCTGTGTGTGTTTGTAATTCCATTACATTTAATTGACCTCATTTAGCTGAAACAAATGAAACAACAATTTTGAGTACCAGCTCACTGGTAAATCCCTGTGGGTCGCAAGAGGCGACTAACAGGGTTGGCGTCAGGAAGGCCATCCGGCCATAAAACATTGCTTCAAAAAGTGGACCACGGGTCCGAAAAAGGCCAACCCCCGCTCTGCGGGGAAAAATGGCCTCTAAAGGTGGTTCTTCTTGTATTTAGCTGAAACAACATTATTTAGCGGAAACACAAAACATAAAATTGTCATCTTCTTTTTGCCCTACAACTTATCATTCCAACTTCTATACCCAAACAAAAAATATATTTTAAACTGCACCCACGTTGCTTAACTTATTCACCAACACCCATCCTCTGCCCTCTCCAATTATATTTAAACAATTTGGGTCACCCGATCAAGATCAGGTTATTTAGACATTAATAAACTATCAAGAACATTTATCTTTAAAACAATTATTCATGTCAGAGAACACCATGGCAGTGATGGTGAAATGGCCTCATTTCCTTGTTTAACGTCTACAGGATTGTGTGATGAATACTTACACTCAGTATATTGATTTGATTGAGAATTGCATTTTTTTTATTGTGACGTTGACCGAACGCGTGTTGCAATAATGTGGTAGAGCAAATTTTGAGGCAATTGGCAAAGCAGGATGGATTTTTGTTGTTCTCCTCTTCCCTCTTTATGGAATTGTATATACTATATAATTATGGAATTGTATATATCGGCTCGCTACGCTCGCCTCACCATGCGTCGCCACAGAGGCACGGGCTTGTCTAAACTGAGGATAATGACCTGACAACTTGAGCTGCCGAGTTGTCATGATTTACACAAATCATAATACAAACATTTCTTTTATGCAAATTTATTTGTAATATTGGTGATATTATTTTGTTTTTAATATTGGTGATATTGAAATTATTTGTAATTTATTTGTAATCTAAAAAGGTCGAAGTGGTCTAAAGATATAAATGGCCAAGGGTCCAAGCTGGTCTAATATGTCTAAAGCAGCTTACCCTTTGAGGTCTTAAGGGTCTTCGTGGTATTTTATGGTCTTCAGGGTCTTTGTGTCTTTTTGGTCTTTGGGGTATATAAGGTCTTTTGGGTCCTCTGTGTCATTTGGGTTTTTTGGGTCCTCTTGGTCTTTTAAGTCTTTGGGTTCTTTAAGAGTCTTTGGGGTCTTTTGGGTCCTCAAGGTGTGTTGGGTCTTCAGGGTATTTTGGGTCTTTTTGGTCCTCTGGGTCTTTGGGTTATTTAAGGGTCTTTAAAAAGGTTATTTAAGGACCAGCAAAACTGGTCTAGAAAAGTGTCTTTACAGTTTTGATGAGAGAAAAAAAAGTTTGAATTTGTCATTGAGTGTAATTTATGTCTACTTAACCAAATTATAAGGCAAAAAAAATAAAATAATTTTTCTGATTAGATATGTTGTTGATGGTGAGTATTAAGGAAAACTATTATTTTTATATTCCATTTTGGTGATAAATAAGCATTGACTGACTGATGAGTATTGGCCTTTTTCAGATGTACCAAACTTGCTATGACGTAGAGCTGTGCTCCCACATTAAATTATCATTTTACAGATATCACTAAATAAATAATATGCAAACAATTTATTTTTTTTATTAATTAAAATACCTTCCCTGAAATGTGCAGCTTGTTCCCTGAAATACCCTATGTACTGACCATTGCAAAGTTTACTAAGAAACAGAAAAGTTTACACTCTAGTTATTAATTGGAGAGATTTTTGTTCGAAAGTTTTGAAACATCTTAATAAATGTGATTATAATATAGATTAGTAACTGTGCCTTTATTGATATTTGTAGTTAAATTATGACTTTTAATAATAATGCTACATCTTAAAATGTATTATTTGTGCTTTTTACCCCGTAGGCCTTTCATTGTCTTGCTGGAATGCCCTGTACACTGCAGATAGGTCCATAATCCGATGGTCACTCCTTACACAAATCTGCTACTTCACTCTACAGATACTCGGTATGAGAATCAGAAAAACCAGGGTTTGAGGCAAAAGGATTCTTTTTTTAACAGTAATCAAAAGCTCATGCGGAGGAGCTTGTAAATACAATACATGCTGAACAAGGACATTAGGAGACATCATTGTATCTTTCATATGAATTTCAATGGCATTTGAAGACAAATGGACAAATAATATTGATTAGATCTGGAATTGATAATTGATAGATCAAATGTATCGATCGATATATAATAGGTGGAGCAATGATCAAAAGGGGAGCGATCATTGAGAACATGGGCCCCTGCAATCTGGGTGCATTGGGCATCGCGTTCCTTTGCCTTCAGCATCTCCTTGGCTCGTGTGGCACCCTTTCATTTGCCCCTCTCCTGTTTTTGGTCATTTATGTGAGAGCTGTTTCTGGCTTTGCCAAATACTAAATTTCAAAGAGGGAAGAGGAACAATGGCGGTGAGCTTACAGTCTGCATTCAATTTCTGGTTTGAACATTTTACGGTGTTTATTACTGTACTTCTAAGTGTTCTAATTCCCTGAGCTACACAATGCCATCTCAAAGGAAGCATTTATTCCAGCATTCAAGTGACAGGAGAAAAAGGGGAATTCTTTGCTATGATGATTACTACTATGAGGAACATCAGACACTTGCCTATGAACATGATATGACTGAATACGTTCAATCAGATCTCGACTTCCACTGGTATTGTCCCAATTGTAATTCCCAATCTCGGCATGCCATGAGATATAATGTCAAAATCCAATAAAGCTGTGAAGAGTTTCTTGCAAAGGTCTCAAAGAAAATCAAGTTATTGGAATTGAGGATGTCACAGAAGGTTGACAAGACCATGCCTGACAAAATAAGCAAGGAACTGGAGAATCTATCCAACTACACAGATGTCAAGATAGGAAGAGTATCAAGAGCCATCGGCAAATTTAAATCTAGAAAGGAAGAAAAGACTAATGAAATGATAAATGCTTGCATTGCAGAGATGGAAGCAAGATATAACGGATATAACTAGAAGAGCCGTCAAGATTGAAGACTGCAGGTGCCTTCGACAGAGTGAGAGAAATCCCAGAAAAAAGGAAACAATAATCCTGGCTGGATGTCACGAACTACCAAGGATACCATTATAGAAAACATAAAACTTGGAACGAGTACCAAAAGAGCAAGTCGGCACTAAATTGGGAAAGCTATAAACAAATGCCGAGATTGGGAATTAATATTGGGACAATACCAGTGGAAGTCGAGATCTGATAGAACATATTCACCCATATCATGTTCATAGTTCATGTCGTTGTGAAAATAATTTGAGAGATGGGTTGCAGCAGTCTTAAAGGAAAATCCCAAAAGGTTTTGTACCTACGTGAAGAACCAGACAACCCTCTCTTCAAGCAAGATGGCTCCACAGCGAGTTCACCAAAGGACCAAGCGGAATCATTAAATTCGTTTTTTTTGCTGGAGTGTCACTCTTGAGTATACAAAATAGATCCCACAATCAGATCAGGTGGATGTCACATATTCCAGAGAGTACTGATGAAACTGAGGAGAAAGTTTTTAAACACCTGAAATAACTGAAACGAGACAAGTCCCTGGGTTCAGATAAGGTCCACTCTAAGGGGATAGCCGAGGCAATTTATATGATTAAACCAAGTGTTGAAATTATAATTAAAAACACATTAAGTGAAATGAATACTTTTAAGTTTTATATGGGAGTAAAGATGAATATGGTAAGAAAAGGTGATGAAGAAACTACCTATATGAGGACAGACCCTCACTTTATCACATCATTCAAAGATTTCTTAGTTTGTGATGTTTATGATGAACTCCAAAGACAAGAACTGGATGTTGATAACACTGTGGTAGGTAGTGGATTTAGCATTAGTAAAATCATTTTCCTGGATATACACATAATGAAATCAGACCCTCTTCATGCTTCTTCTCATATTGATTTACCAAGAGAAAGTAAACTTAAAAAGGTGGTTATTAATATTCAAAACAAAGATACTAAATGTTTTCTATGGTCTGTTCTTGCTCATTTACATCCTTCAAAAAAGGATTCTGAAACAGTATCTCATTATAACAAATATGACAATACGCTAAATGTTAAAGATTTAGAGTTTCCAATGTCATTAACTGATATTCCTAAATTTGAGAAAATGAATAAACTGTCTGTTAATGTATATGGATTAACGGATACAAACAAAGTTCAGATATTGAAACTTATGGATGACTACAAAAATGATAAAACACATATTGATCTTCTTTATTATAATTCGGGAGAAAATTCACACTATGCTTCCATCAAAAAGTTATCAAGATTAACCACTTCACAAGCAGTCAATAGAAAATGTAAAACATATCCCTGTAAGCGATGTCTCAACTTCTTTCATACGAAAGAACGATTAAACCAACATTCAAAATATTGTAGTAATAATTCAACCGTAATTAATATGCCAAAAGTAGGTTCAAACATATCATTTAAAGATTTCAACAAGACTATAAAACATCCATTTGTAATATACGCTGATTTTTAATGTATCCTTGAAAAGCTAGATACTGCTTCTCCAAATCCCAAACGATCATACACAAATAAATATGAAAAACATACTCCTTGTGCGTTCTGTTATTATATTAAATCATCTGTTGGTGATAAAATATAACAAGTTAGAACTTTATAGAGGAGGAGATGCTTCAGAAGAGTTTGTTAGACTACTGGAAAAGGACTGTGTTAGATTAAGTGAGATAATGAGAAAACACAATGAGCCAATTCATTTAACAAAAGAAGAGAAAAGGGAATTTAAGCAGAACAATATCTTTCATATTTGTGAAGAAGAAATTAGTGAAGGTGTGAAGGTGAATTTTCATCATTGTCATCTCCCAAGTTCCTATCGGGGTCCGGCTCATCAAAGTTGTAATATTAATTATAAACTCCCATCTTTCATTCCAGTCTTTCTTTGCAACAACGCACACTATGATACACATCTATTCATAAAATAATTGAGTAAAACACCTGGAGACATTTCAGCCATTCCGAACACAGATCAGAAATACATGTCATTCACAAAAACAATTCATACATTTCACATAACTCGTATTCAGATTTCTTGACACATTTAAATTTATGTCAAGTCCTTTATCCATTCCTATAGTATGTGTTAAGATAAATAAAATAATTAATGAAAAAGGGGATGGGGGTTTAACGGGCTACCGCCACCATTTTTACTGATATATACTACTGTGTTCAAAAAGTATCCGACCTTTATTTTTCGTGCGTAAAAAAAAAGAAGCTAGGGAGGCGTTGATTGGTGCACGTATGTAGGTGATCCTAATGCGCACGTGTGAATTTTTTCCCACCTGCAGAAGCTGTCATTCGACGGCAGACCGCCGATGAGTGAGGACATGTAAGTGAGCGCCGTCGGATTTTCGTTTTTGACAAAATGACGGAAAAACTTGAACAACGCTACTGCATCAAATTTTGTGTAAAGCTTGGCGATTCCCAAGTGGAAACGATCCGCAAGATTCAACACCGTTCATTCCATTATGAAGGAGGATTTGGGCTTCAGGAGAATCTCAGCGAAGTTCGTACCAAAGCTGCTAACGATTGAGCAGAAGCAACTCCGTTTGGAGATCGCACAGGACATGCTGGAGACTGTGTACAGCGATCCCAGCTTCCTCAACACAGTGATCACTGGCGATGAGTCCTGGGTTTATGGGTACGACCCAGAAACCAAGATGCAGTTTTGATGCAAGTTTGATGAAACACAAAATTTGATGCAGTAGCGTTGTTCAAGTTTTTCCGTCATTTTGTCAAAAACGAAAATCCGACGGCGCTCACTTACATGTCCTCACTCATCGGCGGTCTGCCGTCGAATGACAGCTTCTGCAGGTGGGAAAAAATTCACACGTGCGCATTAGGATCGCCTACATACATGCACCAATCAACGCCTCCCTAGCTTCTTTTTTTTTACGCACGAAAAATAAAGGTCGGATACTTTTTGAACACACTACGTAAATGATAAAACCAAGCAATAACCAAACCAAAGAGTGGAGAAAAACACAGCCTTGGTATTTAAATGGAAAGCATAACGAAAGTGAAAAATATCCAATAAGTCTTATTGAAGAAATAACCAAAAGAAAAGTAAATAAAACAAATAAGCGAATAAATTTAAGTTCAAATAAGTTGGAGGCTCCTCCCAGAGGAGTCAACATCCTTGAATGGACAGAAAATTTTGATGGTTGCCAAGAAATCAATGGAAAAATAATTTACTACAATCTTAAAATGATATGTGGCTCAGGAGCTGCTCAAACTAGAACCTTAAGAGAGGTCTATCATTTCATCTCCGCTCAACAAAGATACTTGTACCAAGAACCAAGTTCCAACATATTGTTTGTTAATATACTTGATGGTGATGAGTATTATATGAGAATTCAATTATTCCCTAAAATAAAACATAAACAAATATTCAATGGTCCACTTAGTGAGTATAATCAAATGCAGTCCCCCTCTCCAATTCCCCATTCCCACATTTCTCCCTCTCCTTCCACTCCCTAATTCCCCTTCCCCCAATTTTCCCTTCTGCCACAAGTAGTAGGAAAATGGGGCGTCTTGAATGCATCAACTAACAGCGAACGAATGTAATGAATGAGAATGAGCGTCAGCGAATGTCTGTTGAACATTTTGAAATCTTGAGTATGGGAAGGAATTGGAGGATAAAATCTAATTGAAAATCCAGTGAATCATTAATTAACCTTAATTTTCTACATTGACTTCAATGTTAAATTTTAGTGTGCTTCAGAACCCCCATTCTTCTACTAAGTGTGCTTCAATTGTTGTCCTCTAAAGAGGGATGAATGAGGCGATTGTCTTCCTGCAAAGAGGAATGAATGAGGCGATTATCTTCCTGCAAAGAGGAATGAATGAGGCAATTATTGTCCAAAAAGCTAGACTTCAGTGGCAGGCAAACTCATGGAAAATATACTGAAGGATGCTATTGTTCACTATATGGAAGATAACGATGTATTCAAGGACAGCCATCATAGTTTCTATCTGGGCAGATCATTAATGACTCAGCTCATGTATGACTCAGCTCCTCACAGTGATGGAGAATGTGAATAAACTCACAGATGATGGCATGTCATTTGACTGCTTCTATAAGGACTTCCAAAGATATTTTAATGGTGTCGTCCATGAGAGACAACCCAGAAAAGTTCACAACTAAGGTATCAGAGGTCAAATCATGGAATGGATATAATCACTGCTCATAAACAGAATCCATAGAGTCAGAATAGACGGACAATGCTCCACTTGGGGAATGTGACCAGTGGGATTTCCCAAAGATCGGAGCTCAGACCAATCCGATTTGAGTTATTCATCTGGTTCAACTTCCAAGATTGAGGCTTTCCACACACCTGCCCTCTTGTGTTACTTTTTTTTTTCTACCACCTGTGGAACTGCCTTCTGGAGATGGTTAAATTGCAGGCTTCAACCAAGTATGGCACCATAATTTCATCCATAATCCATACGTGCAATCTTGCTAACCCACCCCTCCACCCCCCACCCCCACCACTCCTCCACATTAATCTGACTGATAGTGCCTTTAAAAGGCATTCACATCCGTTGACTTTCCACATTTTGTTGTGTTACAGCCAGAATTTAAAATGGATTAAATTGAGATTTTTCTGTCACTGATCTACACATAATACCACATAATGTCAATGTGGAACTTTTAGAAAAGAAATTAAAAATAAAAAGTTGAAATGTTTCACGGCAATAAGTATTCAACCCCTTTGCTAAGACCCTCCAAATTGAGCTCAGGACCGTGCAAGTCCTTTAAATGTCTCTACAACTTGATTGGAGTCCACCTGTGGCCAATTTAATTGATTGGACATGATTTAGAAAGAAACACACCTTTCTATATAAGGTCCGATAGTTGACAGTGCATATCAGAGCAGAAACTCTACCATGAAGTCCAAGGAACTGTCCGTAGAACTCTGAGATAGAATTGTGAGGAGGCATAGATCTGGGGAAGGATATAAAATAATTTCTAGAGTGTTGAACGTTTCCAAGAGCACAGTGACTCCATCATTAAGAAATGGGAAGAATTATGGAACTACCCAGCCTGACTAAAATGAGCAACCGGGCAAGAAGGACCTTGGTCATGGAGGTGAACAAGAAACCAATGACCACTCACTCTGGCAGAACAACAAAGTTCCTTGGCTGAGATGGGAGAACCTGCCAGAAGGACATCAGTCTCTGTAGCACTTCACCAATCTAGGCTCTATGTGAGAGTGGCCAGATGGAAGCAACTCCTGATAAAAAGGCACATGACAGCATGCCTGGAATTTGCAAAAAGGCATGTGAAAGACTCTGAGAGCATGAGGCAAAAGATTCTGTGGTCTGATGAAATGAAAATTTAACTTGCAAAGCACTACATATGGCACAAACCAATCACAGATCTTCACCCATATAACACAATCCCTACCATGAAGCATGGTGGTGGCAGCATCATGCAATGGGGGTGCTTTTCAGTGGCAGGAACTTGGACAGTTTTAAGAACAGAAGGAACAATGCATGGAGCCAAATACAGGAAAATCTTTGAGGAGAACCTGCTTCGGAGTGCAAAAGACCTTAGACTGTGGCAAAGACTTGCGTTCCAACAGGACAATGACCCAAGGCGTACAGCTAAAGCAACATTGAAATGAGTTCAGAACAAGGACCATGCAAGCCCTTGAGTGGTCCTGCCAAAGCCCCGACTTGAATCCCTTTGAGAATCTGTGGAAAGACTTGTCGATTGCTGTTCACCAGCACTCCCCATTCAACTTGACAGAGCTTGAGCAAATCTGCAAGAAAGAATTTGGAGAAACTCCCCAAATCCAGATGTGAAAAGCTGATACAGACATACCCAAGAAGACTTGAAGCTGTAATCACTGCCAAAGCCGCTTCTATGAAGTATTGACTCGGGGGGTTGAATACTTATGTACATTCAATATTTCTGTATATCATTTTTTATTGTTCCCAAATGTTCCCAAATGTTTTAATTGTTCCCCAAATTTCCCAAAAAAAATTCCACTTTGGCATTATGGGATATTATGTGTAGATCAGTGACACAAAATCTCAAATTATTCCATTTACATTCAGGCTGTAACGCAACATGTGAAAAAAGTCAAGGGGTGTGAATAGTTTCTGAAGGCTCTGCATGTGACAGAAACCTATGCAAAAACAGATGCATATTTGCTTATCTCATTATATTCACCAGAAAGGGTGTTGTTGTGATGAGCCTAAACTAATGAAAACATTTGTTGTTGAAAATATTGCACATTCAGGAGAGATAATGAAAAGCGATCTAACTTTCAAACAAAAAGAGGAGTAAGCATGTCTGGGGGCTCAAAACGCTGTCACTTCTTCAGTTAATCAAACTGAGCATGAAACACAATTCACATCAGCAATGGGAGACAAATGACAGATAGACACTTGCAGAGCGTATCATTAAAGATGATGTGCGGTGAGAAAAGGACAATCCAGACTGCACACACCACAGCAAACACATCGTCAGTGTCACCCGGACTGACAAAATAACACGGGTGAAAAACTTTATCACTTATTTATTGCTGATTTCATTAATTTCCCTTGGGTTGCTATAATGCATCATTTTATTTCCTCATTTGTATAAGTATTGAAGGAAACATGTAACGTGTAGGTCAACACCTTGCTCAAGGTAAATGGAAAAGCTAGTCGCCGGTTGTGTGCTGAGATTAATAATGTCATTTTGCATTCATGCATTATGTTTTGCTTGTTCTAGGAAGGGTGTGTTTGTCTCAACTTGGGTTGAATAGGCTGTTCATTCTAATATTGTTTATTTTTAAATAATGGTTACCAGCATGCATCATCACTTCCTGCAAAACACCATTCTTCATTGTGAACCATTGTGCACCTGTTTTATTCAAAGGAGGTGGTGTCATTTTTTTGTACCTTTATGATAGCAAAGCGACAGGAAATAGGGGCAAATATGTATTTTTATTAAAAAGGTAAATGGCATTTCTGAATTGCTGTGTCATTCCTGTTAACAATATAAATTCCATTGAGTCACTGAACACATATCCCAAAGCCGAAAGCTCTGAAGCTGCATTTTTGGGGGTTTGGAAAACGGATTCCTTGAGTTTTGCAATTGTATATTGTATGATCAATAATTTTGTTTTACTGAATACAGACTAGAAGACATTATGTTCCAATCTCCAAAAACAAATTCAACAGCAGGTATACATTTTTGTTTCTGCATCGCAATGGCTCAAAGCACTCCTGTGACATTGTTTTCCTCTTTCTGCCCCCCTGTGTGTGCTATGCAGTTATGGGCCTGGGATTGTGGGAGCACGGTTTTCCTTCTCTTGAGGCCTTCGTTGTACTGCTTGTTTGTTTTATTTGCCTGTGTATCTCTGTGTTGTACTACTGTAAGATCGGGCGCAAGTGGAAAAAGTGATGTATGGCACAAGACAGGTGCTTAATGGGAAGTTTTCCCAGTCCGTGGAGGCATTTTGCATAAAACACTTCTTGTGTGCTACCTTTGTACCTTAACCTGCCCTTACACTCCTCCATCATTTCAGTCTTCTTTACACTTCCACTATTCCTTTTTTAATCACTCCCAAAGCCTTTGATCAGCATTGTTTGTTCAAACAACCTCCAAATCCCACCCTCAGCAGCTGGGCTCCTTCAAGCTTACATATTGTGACAGCTTATTGAAACACTTTTCCAACCATTCCAGTTTTAACCATTCCAGTGATAACATACAAGCCTGAGGGTAACTAATTATCAGCATATTGCAAGTCTCAAATGAGGCATATGTATATCTGTGACACCTGTAATTGTTTTGTTAGAAGTGAAGCAAGCACATATTCTCTCTTTGTATGCTTAATGTTGCTGCACATTATTGATGACATTGATTTCTTTTTCAAATACTTAGAATAAATAAAATTAATGAAATGAAAAAAAAATAGGTGTGTGCAAGCCTGTAACGGTGGATGTTTGAATATGTTTCATTGTTGAACAATCCACTTTTATTAGGTAGTGTGTTGAAGTGTAGCCTGCCTATTTATACACCAATGTGGCATGAAATCTATCCATGTTGGTGTTTGAATCTGTTGTAATAAAATCACAGCTTTGATCATGAAAATAATATATATACTGTATATACATATATATATATATATATATATATATATATATATATATATATATATATATATATACACACAAGTTGTCTCAATGAAATGTATACAAACTAATATTTCAGAGAAATAATTAAACAACCGAAAGAGGGACCATTTTGAAGAGCATGTAATGGAATTATTTCACATCATTAGTCAACTGTTACCATAGGGCAGTGCCGAACGACAAGATAGTACAGTTTTTGATATACAAAATCTGTATACAGTTTATTGAGACACTATGTATGGATGCATATATGTATATACATTCATATATACAGTCACGTGAAAAAGTAAGTACGCCCCATGTAAAGTTTTGACTTTTTCAACATATTTCAACGTACAGCTATTTGATCTTCATTTCAACAATATTGATAGATAAAGGTGATATAATATAACAAATATCATGAAACATTTACATTTTCTAGTCCATTGTATAATTTAAATAAACATAAATGCAAATTTCGCATGTGGAAAAAGTAAGTACACCCCTACATTTATGTCTGCTTCAAATACCTAAAATTAGAATCAGGTGCACCAGCTCAGGTGCAAATGATTAGAACATCGTGAGAGAGGATCTTGGAGGAACCAGTCTTATTTAAACCTCAGACATTTAGTTTGGTTTGCTCTTTGTTGTTGAAGTGTGTGGCATCACCATGCCTAGATCAAAAGAGCTCTCTGAGGCCTTCAAAAAGAAGGTTATAGATGCCTACGAGTCTGGGAAGGGATTTAAAAAGATCTCCAAACAATTTGAAATCAATCATTCGACTGTCCGGAAGATCATCTACAAGTGGAGAAGATTCCAAACACCTGCCAACTTGTTCAGGCCAGGCCGCCCCAGCAAGTTCAGCCCGAGAGCAGACCGCAAGATGCTGAAAGAAGTCTCTAAGAACCCCAGAATGTCATCACGGGACCTGCAGGTAGCTCTTGCCACTGTTGATGTCAAAGTGCACGAGTCTACCATTAGAAAGAGGCTGCACAAATTTGATCTACATGGGAGGTGTGCAGGAGGAAACATTTGCTGTCCAGAAAGAACATCAGGGCAAGACTAAAGTTTTCCAATGAACACCTCGGCAAAGACCAGCACTTCTGGAACAGGGTGCTCTGGACAGATGAGTCAAAGGTAGAGCTATTTGGCGACAGTACCAGAAGACATGTTTGGCGAAAACCAAAGACAGCATTTGACCACAAGAACCTGATACCAACTGTAAAGCATGGTGGTGGAAATATTATGGTTTGGGGCAGCTTTGCTGCATCAGGGCCTGGGCAGCTCACCATCATCGAAGCCACTATGAATTCTTCATTGTACCAGAGGGTGCTGGACGATAATGTGAGGCCATGTGTCGGAAAGTTGAAGCTCAACCGAAGATGGACCTTGCAACATGACAATGACCCCAAACATACCAGTAAATCCACCAAGGAATGGATGAAAAGAAAGAAATGGAGGGTTCTGGAATGGCCAAGTCAAAGCCCGGATCTAAATCCCATCGAGATGTTGTGAGGGGATTTGAAACGAGCTGTGCATGCAAGAAACCCCTCAAACATCGCACAGCTGAAAGAATTCTGCATGGAGGAGTGGGCAAAAAATTCTCCCAGTCGATGTCAGAGACTGGTAGACAGTTATAAGAAACGCCTACTTGAGGTTGTTTCTGCCAAAGGGGGCAATACCACTTATTAGAGCCAAGGGTGTACTTACTTTTTCCACATGCGAAATTTGCATTTATGTTTATTTAAATCATACAATGGACTACAAAATGTAAATGTTTCATGATATTTGTTATGTTATATCACCTTTATCTATCAATATTGTTGAAATGAAGATCAAATAGCTGTATGTTGAAATATGTTGAAAAAGTCAAAACTTTACATGGGGTGTACTAACTTTTTCACGTGACTGTACATATATATATCCTCTGCTTTGTATGCTGGACTCCGATGTCTCAAAGCCATTTTGGGACAGAATCAGTTTGAATGTCTCCCTGCAAGACAAAATACATGAATATGTGTACTTGTATTGCTGCATTTCTTTGTTATCTGGCTTTCTGATTGTTTATACAAAGTGGTGATGGAATTCCATGTCTACTCAACTTTTTTTCAATAAAAGGTTAATCAACCACAAGATGTCATTTATTTTTTATCCAGAATAAGTTTCATCACGAGATACCTTGTTGTGCTGGATAAATGCCCTGCTTTGTTTCATCATGTTTAACAATATGTAATGAAGTTATCTCATTATTGGGCATGTGTAATTGGCAATATATCAGTATTGCAGTCATAAATAGAATTGTACTCGGTAGAGAACATACCTCCACCAGGTGGAACATTTACATTTCGTATCCCACTGATAGGCCGGACCTGGATTCGGACCTGAACCAAAATCTAATCGGCTCGTTCTCATCACTTACCATTGTACCCAGGTAGTTTTGTCATAACTCATCCACAACTTTTTGAGATATCCTGCTATGTATCGTTTTTGGCCCTATTTCTCAATGGTGAAGAATCACTTCAATCACATCGTTTCATCCACGGCTTCAAGACAGTTCACCAACATCTCTGGTCACCCCCCATCAAAATCGATGATCTTTTCTGCTGCCGTTGACGCTCCCAAAGTGAACCTCTTTCCAAGTCTCCAGTGTCCCCTTCCTGGGAGTGTGCGGCTGTATTGATCTTATCCACCCTGTAACCTCCCTATCCCTCATTATTCTCTACATCCCTTATATCTCCAAGTCTCCCTGCATTTTTCCCCTCAACCCTGCTGTTGGTGTAATCTCTCCTCTCTCTCTCTCTCTTTCTGCTCTTCCTTTTGTTCTGTTACTTCCTGATCCATTATAAGTTCTCCCTCCTCCACGAGCCTCAACATTGTATACAAAAACAAGCATGCAGTTGAAAAATATTGGTCCAAAAGGGGCCCAATGTAGAAAATGTACCTGATCAAATATGGATTTCCTCATTAGCATGACATTGGGACATTTTCACTGGGATGGAGGTTAATATCATTTATAAAGTATCAGCCACTTTTTTGGGCGAGCACAGTTATGTTGGCTCGATGAGAATTGAAGGGAGTCAAAAAGTTTTGTCCCTTTTCAAAACGTTTCAGAGCCAATAACATTCCAATGACCTCACAAAACTCACCCACTACTGGGAACAACGTGTGGAATTGGTTGGAAACTACATGGAAAAAGGATCAGAAATTCATTCATTCATAGTTCATGGAATATTTTTAAACTGTTGTCAATGTCAGTTTATTGATGTCCTGTCCCCTTCCTCTCCCCCTTCCCCAACCGTCACTCCAAATGTTTGACAACACTTTTGAAGGAATTTACAATTTTGTGAAGTCCATGGTTTTATTTATTTATTTGAAACCTATGCGTTCTCCATTCCTACCGCACATCCCTACACTCACCCACTCAGTGTATACCCAATTAATTTATAGTTCCTTACCTCACTCCAAAGGTTTGTGCAGATTGGTGTTTGAGATAAATGGGTCGCACAGTTTTCTCCAACTGCAATAGTCCATTTCTGCAAATTCTTTATATACCGAGTGCAAATATATGTTGATGTGGTCACAAAGTACCCCGCATTGTATGTATGCCATCTTTGCGGTACTTTACTGTCAGCGTCACCAAATATCTCACTATATACGGCTTCAGCTCACAAATTTTCCTTGAGATCCTTAGGCCCTTTTCAGGCTGGTTGAAATTTATTGTGGAAAAGCATTGTAGCTTCAGCCAGGCCAGCATAGTCTTGGACAAATTGCTTCAGTAGAAAAGAAGAGTTCTATTTGTGTGCTTATTTCATGTCATTACTTTTCATCGAGCACACCATGGCGTCTTGGCAGGTCGTTTAACTATTCGGAAACTTGTGAAGACTTTCTTGAATAGCCAAGTGTGGACACACTGCCAGCATGAACAATGGCAGAAACGTGTGCACACATGCACTCAGCTATTGATGAGAACGCATTCAAGAAACTGCATAAAGGGGGTTGGCATACAAGGCCAACAAACAATGCAGCCATTGCCAGGATCAACATCCGCAAGAGAAAACTATTTTAAAACACAAATCTGATCTGATTTAAAGTCGGAGATTAACCTCCTTATGAAGTTCAAATCTGAGCATTCCATTGGCAATCCTAAATGATGTACAGTAGTTTTATTAATAATCCTTTTCGTTTTCTTTAATATTCACCAATTGCTTTACCTGACTTTTGAAATCATCTGTATATTAATTAATTCATGCCCCAAGTGTTTTGTGTTGAAATATTTGTATAAAACTATTTTTAGGATCAATTTGACACAAAAAGAACAATGATATTTATTTTTGAAACCATGCATAAATAACTAAAATAAATGGTGACCTACATGTTTACTAAAATAAATGGACAAGCAGACATTACACATACAAAAATTAGCAAATCCTCTTCATATCCATTCAATCATGTTCTTTATTTGTTCTACTCTGCGTGGTGCTCTTTGAAGGACTCCTTTCTGCCATTTTTTTTTTACATATTGTGCTTTTTTTTTTGTATGGCAGTGTGCACATCGGGTTTGTTTTTCTTGGGGTAGCACCCAATGCAAAGTGTTGTGCGTAGCAAATTGTGTATGGAACGGCACACAACCTCTCACCATAGCATCCGGGCAAATTAAAATTGGAAATCTCCTCTGTGATTAGGCAGGTTAGCCATCCGTTTTCTGTAAGGTGAATTACCGGGAGACCATTTTCTTTCGGTGTACTTCGGTGTGGGACACCTTCACAAAAGTGTTGAAGTAGTCGGATTTCTCCGTCTGTTTCTCTTTTTCCGCCCATTGGTTGGACAACTGGCCTGACAACACCCACAATTCAACCTCAAAAAATTAAATCACAGGTCCGCCATTTTGGCAGCCACTTATAAGGCCTCGGGCCTTAGGCTTCATGGCTCTGATGTAAATTTGAAGACTGAACAAAGCATCTTCTATCATGAAATAAAGGTACGTTTTGAGGGGGAAAGGTACGTTTTGAATACAACCCATGCATGGGAAATGAGGAAAATGAATGTTTTGTTCCAGAGTGATCGAGGCATTAGTCGACTATGCACCACCTAAAGAAAATGTTTGTACCTATGCAAAACACTGGCGGGAAAAAATAGAAGGTTGGTGTACTTGATTTAGGTGTTCGACTGGGTTTTCAAGGTTGAATAGTGTGCAAATACAGGATTTAAAAACAAACTATTTCACCTGTGCATGGACACGTAATTCACATATTATGCGAAGTAAATAATCATACATGGCCAGTTATAGGCGACGAAAAGCAGGTTACTAGGTATCAAAAGTAGATTTTATTTTACTTATTTATTTTACCAAGCCTGGTAAAAAATGCTATTTGAGAGATTGTCTGTGACAAAAAAACACAATATTGAGAAACAATAGCCGTTTATTGACGAATAATGACAAGGACATTCCAAGTAAGAGAACTTGAAACTGTTGAATTCATCAATAACTTGAATTCGTCAATAAAGCCTCCATCTCCTAAATTTGACACCTCAACATCGTCTTATTACAGTGTAAAAGGGTGGTTAGTGTAGAAGACTGCTTCAGGAGCACTACACTTCCGAATTTTTAAACGATCCTGAAGGAGCGGGTGTTTCTAGGAGATTGTAGTAGATCACCGCAGCAGATTTCAGTCGATGTAGATCGAAGTGGATCACCACAACAGATTTCAGTAACCACTGATTGTTGAGGTTGTTGAGGAGCCTGATGTTGATTGTTGAGGAGCCTGGTGTTGGCTTAGCGGTTAGGGTCAAACCCTATGGTAGGCTTGGGATCCTAGGATCCTGGGTTTGAATCCCGATCAATTGCTGAATTAATGCCAGGGGGGTTGACTCAGCCTGTCATCCTTCCGAGGTCAGCAAATTGAGTACCAGCTTGCTGGATTGAATGATCACGGTGTGTACCCCGATTTAAAATAGGTACACCGTATCCCTGCGCATCGTAAGAGGCGACCAAGCGTTGGCGTCAGGAAAGGCATCCGGCCATAAAAACATTGCCTCAAACAGGGAACCATGATTGTCATGGGGGCCGCAAGGCTAACCCCCGCCCCAGCGGGGAAAATGGCCTTAAAACGATCATTCATTTTCATTCACTGACTACGATAACCGTGACCCGAATATCGAAATATCATGCTCTGTAGCGAGCGGGCCCCCCGGTCCATCCAAACGGGTTGCAGTGGACGAAGAGCACCGGAGAGGGAGTTTATTTTGGTTAACTGGACACTTTTTGCATATTATTGTATAGATTATATGTCAGAAAGAGTGGTAGTGGAAATTTGATGTTGCTTTTGTCCAAAACCAATCACAGACTATATATTGAAGTCAAAACATTCGTTTTATGTCCAGCTTAAAAGACTGTCAATTTCAAGAATGCATATTTTAAAATTATGAATATCTAATTTGACTTCAATTCACATCTTACATTTCAGAGATACGTGACATTCATTTGGAAGCCGAGAATAATTTGTGCATTGCAAAACTTTAATCCAACCCAGATGCTCATCACACTTCAATATCATGCTTGTTTCACGAGAGTCACTATTTTACTATAATTCACCAAATGTCCGTCTGTCCGTTTCGAAGGTACCGCAAAAACGGCTCAACCGATCGCAACGATATTTTGAGTGGGCATTCCTGGGACCCCTGGCAGTAAAATAGGCTATATTATTTTGCCAAGTTTTGCAATTTTCCAGTTTTTCCAAACACGATGGAATAATATTTACCGATATGAACAGTGATGTGGCTTTTATTGAAATTCTACAAATACTGTTTAGATTTTGATGACAATTATGAACCTTCCGCGAACGCGGAAGTGGACAGATTACGGCAATGCGCGGGTCTGATAATATCCAAATACAACCGTCATTCAATCATAATGTTAAATCGTTAAACGTTAATCGTGTTAATCGTTTTGTTAAAGTATAAATTGATGATTGGAATTGAGTGAATACAATTACGATTTTGAATTTGTAATTGTATTCACCCAACCGTACGGAACTTCACATCAGGATTTAAATATTTGTTTATGTCATGAATGTTGTTAAAAGTTTATTTTTTATATTAATGCTATTTAATTTGTGATTGGAGTTATGCTGTTTGGAATGAAAAAAGAGGTATCAATTGAATGACGAAATGCCGTGACGGTTTCTACTTTCTAAACGTGAATTCATGGATCGCCATATGCAGATTCGCCATTGACTGGGTATGGAACAAACGTACCAGTTTGTTTGCCAACGGGTACGTTTTTCATGGAGGTCCTTCACGAACTTGCTGTCTATGTCTGACGTGCGACTGAAGGTGCTACAGAAATGTGGAATTTATTGGTTTCATGCTTTAGCATTCGCCGTTTCTGCATTGCCTGTTTGCTTCTGGCCTCCCACCCGTGCGTAGCACCTCACTAGTTCGTCAAATTTTACAGAGACAACAAACAGGGCAAGTAATGTGTTTTTAACTAATTGTTTTTTCAATTTCTTCATCCTACAGGGAGCTTCGACTCTTGTGCAATGTTTCACGCACCTTTTTGTGGATTTATTAATTAGTATTCGTCCCAATGGAGTGAAAGAGGTGATTTGAAAAGTACAGAAGCATTAATATCCCAGCAAAGCAAACTGTGACCATCTTTGGTTGTGTTTGAATGCTTTGACAGGTGAATAAGGTATGCATACTGTGCCTGTGAAAGTGACATTTTCAAATCATGTTGCTAAGTGCACAAGTTATGAATTACATTTGAGCATCATTTGCCTCAGTAAACATTTTCAGAGAGTGAACAATTCCTTGGTCAAATAGTTGCACCAACACATTAAATATGAAGCTTTGTTTATATCTCTTTACTGATTTTGTCATCCTACCCTTTTACATCGATCAATTAACAAAAACAATGACTTTAATTGACACAGGAAGCCGATCGCCCATCATGCCTCACGTCACGACACCAACACCAGTTAACAATATCACTCATATACGCATAAGCTACCTACATACACTTCCATCTCCAATGCATCTAGGTATCTATCCACAATGGAGCAGACGTGCATATATATATATACATACTGTATATATATACAGTGCATTCAGAAAGTATTCAGACCCCTTCACTTTTTTCACATTTTGTTATGTTGCAGCCTTACGCTGAAATCGTTTAAATTCATTTTTTCCCTCATCAATCTCCACTCAATACCCCATTATGACAAAGAGAAAACAGGATTTTAGAAAATTTTGCTAATTTATTAAAAAGAAAAAACTGAAATATCACATTGACATAAGTATTCATACCCTTTGCTATGACACTTGAAATTTAGCTCAGGTGCCTCTCATTTCTCTTGATCATCTTTGAGATGTTTCTACACCTTGATTGGAGTCCACCTGTGGTAAATTCAATTGATTGGACATGATTTGGAAAGGCACACACACCTGTCTATATAAGGTCTCACAGCTGACAATGCATATCAGAGCAAAAACCAAGTCATGAGGACGAAGGAACTGCCTGCAGAGCTCAGAGACAGAATTGTGTCGAGGCACAGATCTGGGGAAGCATACAAAAAAATCTCTGCTGCATTGAAGGTTCCCAAGAGCACAGTGGCCTCCATAATTCTTAAATGGAAGAAGTTTGGATCAACCAGGAATCTTCCTAGAGCTGGCCGCCCGGCCAAACTGAGCAATCGGGGGAGAAGGGCCTTGGTAAGAGAGGTGACCAAGAACGCGATGGTCACTCTGGCTGAGCTCCAGAGATCCTGTGTGGAGATGGGAGAAAGGGAGAAACTTCCAGAAGGACAACCATCACTGCAACACTCCACCGATCTGGGCTTAATGGCAGAGTGGCCAGACGGAAGCCTCTCCTCAGTGAAAGACACATGAAAGCCCGCTTGTAGTTTGCAAAAAAGCACCTAAAGGACTCTCAGACTGTGAGAAACAAGATTCCTCCCACCTCCACCCTTTCGCTCCCTCATCACACAAAGATACGCAACGTTGCCTGGGATCTAACATCGTACAGATCTTGTGCACTACCACAATTAAGCATATATTTAGGCACAAACTTTTATTTATCAAGCCACAAAATATTGAACAGAAATATCAATGAAATTGAACATATTACTATCATGCTTTTGGGTCGACAATATCGAGAGTTTTTCCATCAAGGGCCAGATCATGTATACAGATCAAAATCACTTGTAAATTTTTTGCAGGGTCTATATATGGAGAAATTAGCCAAGGTGGTAACCTTTTTCTACAACCCCTTCTTTCACCCTTGAGAATTATGTGGTTAGCAGTAGAATTACCTTTAAATTGATGTATCGGTTGTGTTTTTGTACTATTTTCGGATTTTTAATAATTAGCAATAAGCACATTTGAAAGGTCACATGACTCTTTCTTCACCGATCTTACCAATCGTTGTAACGTCTTAATCAAGTTATTTTTCATATCTGATACCATATTTGATGATCTAAACTCACCGTCTCACCATTATATAGGTATCCTGGTTGAAATCTGAAAACAATTGGCCTTTTTATATAGTACTGTACATACGTATTGTTGCGGATCTCTCGAGCCTGTCGACGTACAGAGGGGGGTTAAACCCTTTTTCCCCTTCGAGCTTCGAGTCCATGAGGCCGAGCCGCCACCCCCGCAGCGAGTGTGCGGACGGGTATCTGGTCGATTCCCTAAGTACCTTCGATACACACGCCGCCACGGGAACGGGGACTGGACCTCACACGGGTCATGCTAATCTGATACGCCGAGCGGTTCGCGTGTCACGTGACTCGTGCCGTTAATTCCTATTGAACCTGATTGAGCGGTCTTATTCGTGCGATGCTAGGCCAATGGTGTGAAATGACGTGCACGGTCAAATGGAAGGAAGAACACAGGTTTATTTACAATTTATACAGTGATCAGGGTAAAGAGAAGAGACACAGAGCAGATACTTAGTCAATCTTACTTGATCCCCGGACAAGGGCCCTCACACTCAAGCGGGAAAAAGGAGGAAGGAAAAATACGCGCTCCAAACGCGCCTTGGCGCCGTTCGCTCCGGACAGCTCACCGGGCGTGGCCCTCGAAGTGTTCGCGGCACATGTACATGGAGCTCAGGCAGGGAGATCGCGCGTCTGTGGCCCCGGGAGGGATCGTCCTCGCAAGCGCGATTAACAGCCGCAGAGCGCAGGGCACAGGGAGAGTTCATGCACAGAGAGAGCTGGGGGCGGAGAGCGTTCGTTCACAGACCTCTTGGACAGAAACTCTGACTGGGGCTCTGACTCTCCGACACTCTGACTTCTTACTCACACTCTCACTTTGACTCGCAACCACACCCTCACTCTCTCTCTGACTCTGTTGACGACTGGGGCACTCTCACTCTGACTTGTGCGGGGGGCCCGGGGCAGGGTTTTATAGCCCCGCCCCAGAGTCTTACCCGAATGTTCCAAGCCCCACCTCTGCCTGCCGTTGTGAGCCACTCCCCTTGAGCTCCGATTGGCTGCTCGCCGCCTACCGGCCACTCCCCTGCAGCTCCTCCCTTGGGCCTTCCAGACTTGTTCCAGGCCTAGCACGTGGCATTCTAGCCCAATCGAGGCCTACACTTACTGGCCTGCTCAACGCATACTAACACAGCAAAGGAGACTATGCTTAACATTTACTAAGAAATAACTGAACTAAGCGAGGCTACATGTTGTGGTGCAACTACCTACGAGGGGGGTTATCCGGTATTCTCAAAACTGCAACAGTATGTAGCTACCCTCGGAGATGGTGGCAGGTGGTGGCTTCGGTGTTTATAAGTTAGGAATTGTGAGAAATTGACTGTTTACTACTTCTAGTAAGCTGCATCATTATAAAAACATGATCATATAAAGTTTAGTCGCAGTTAACCTTGGGAGCTCAGAGGAGAAGGAAATAATGCATGAAATCGCTCCAGGCTCCGAATTTGAAAACGACAGCACCTACAAAAGTGATTTATACAGTGATTTGTAGGTATGAAGATCAGGAATTAGATGAGTGAGGAAAGTGAAAATTAAATTTTGAGCACTATATTGTACAGAAACCGTTGCGGCCTGTTCCAAATCAAGGCATTGTTGAGCAGGCTGAAACAAAATGGCGACTTAAGACCCCAGCGAGGTGACAGCCGACTGACCAAGATGGTGCACCGCCATCTTGACAAGGCTTTTATTGTCCGCCGTTGCACGGTGGAGCGAAAGGGGGACTATGGTTTTCCCCTCCGTCCGTGTGTCCATCCGTGCGTGCGTGCGTACGTGCGTGAGTGCGTGCGTGCGTAAGCGAAGGACCGAATTCTAATTTGGTGTGTGGGTGCAACCCACGTCAAAATCCAAGATGGCCGCCGCCATGTATGTCTGACGCCATGTGTGTCTGAAACTTGTGAGTGGAATATCTTGAAAAATAAGCGAAGTACCAACTTCTAATCTGGTGTGTGGGTGTACCGAGGCATAAGGAAGAGCGCTATTGAAAATTGGGTCGCCAGGTCAAAATCCAAGATGCCCGCCGCCATGTATGTCTTTTTTTTTCTTTTTTTTTCTTTTTTTTTTGTATACTGAATCGAGGCTCGTGAAAGAGCTGACATTTACTTCACAAACAAATCAACCAGACAAACAAAATAGAACCTTGTGACCGGAATATCTTGAAAAATAAGCGAAGTACCAACTTCTAATCTGGTGTGTGGGTGTATCTAGGCATAATGAAGAAGGCTATCGAAAATTGCGTCGCCATGTCAAAATCCAAGATGGCCGCCACCATATATATGTCTGAATCTTGTGAGCGAAATATCTTGGAAAAAAAACGAACTACTAACTTCTAATCTGGTGTGTGGGTGTATCTACGCATAAGGAAGAACACTATCGAAAATTGGGTCGCCACATCAAAATCCAAGATGGCCGCCTTGCGTCTTCCACTTTGTCAACTCACATCACTTCACCGACGGGGACCTAGGCGTAACGATTGTTTCTACTATGAGCATGCCGTTAATTATCTTAAAATGGGTGTTTAAATTTACCCAAGTACCCAGTTGTCATCCATCCAATCCCTCAGAGTTTCCTTAATATGCATGCAAAGGTTTGGGACAATAAATAGTAAGAAAGAATCGCAATATGTGGGAAGCTGATTGTAGGTTAAACACAGGGCTTGGCGTAGGTTAGAGCAGGAATGTGAAATTTGGCCAGGGTGGCAGCCATATCTCAACAACTCTTCAGGAAAGACACCATGGGGTTTTTAATACCCACCAACTAATGGGTACACGAGGATGTCTAGTTTAACGTCCATCTGAGGGGCGACATGCACACATTGATGTCTTGCTCTGCATGTGAAACACCAAGATGACAGTGTATTGCTGAAGCCAAGATTTAAACCCAAGCTAGACAGCTCAGAGGTCCAAGCCCATAATTTGGGTGTTCTAGGGTGTGAATACCTCTAGGCTATACTGGCAGCCCACAATGCAAACTGCTCAGTCATTAAAATTATTGCTTTCAAATTACTGGGATTTATATAGACTCTAACATTGTTAAATGTCTTTAATGAAACATAAGTTGCCATTACATTGCTAAATTAATTTCTTTTTAATATTAATAGGCAAGCTTAAAGTAGAATGTACCAATAATCACCTCAAGCAAATTTAAATTCAAGCGTGGACCTTTTGGAAACATTTTTCATCTTAATGCGTTCACTGCTCCCTTTGGAACTATTATTCTTCAATGTGAGTAAGCATTGGCAAAACATTTTCCTGGACAAGAAATATGCTGGAGGTTTTGCCACTGCCTTCCTAATTTGGAGCACATTATGCTGGAGGTTTTGCCATTGCCTTCCTAATTTTGAGCACAATATGCTGGAGGTTTTGCCACTGCCTTCCTAATTTGGAGCACAATATGCTGGAGGTTTTGCCACTGCCTTCCTAATTTGGAGCACAATATGCTGGAGGTTTTGCCACTGCCTTCCTAATTTGGAGCACAATATGCTGGAGGTTTTGCCACTGCCTTCCTAATTTGGAGCACAATATGCTGGAGGTTTTGCCACTGCCTTCCTAATTTGGAGCACAATATGCTGGAGGTTTTGCCACTGCCTTCCTAATTTGGAGCACAATATGCTGGAGGTTTTGCCACTGCCTTCCTAATTTGGAGCACAATATGCTGGAGGTTTTGCCACTGCCTTCCTAATTTGGAGCACAATATGCTGGAGGTTTTGCCACTGCCTTCCTAATTTGGAGCACAATATGCTGGAGGTTTTGCCATTGCCTTCCTAATTTGGAGCACAATATGCTGGAGGTTTTGCCACTGCCTTCCTAATTTGGAGCACAATATGCTGGAGGTTTTGCCACTGCCTTCCTAATTTGGAGCACAATATGCTGGAGGTTTTGCCACTGCCTTCCTAATTTGGAGCACAATATGCTGGAGGTTTTGCCATTGCCTTCCTAATTTGGAGCACAATATGCTGGAGGTTTTGCCACTGCCTTCCTAATTTGGAGCACAATATGCTGGAGGTTTTGCCACTGCCTTCCTAATTTGGAGCACAATATGCTGGAGGTTTTGCCACTGCCTTCCTAATTTGGAGCACAATATGCTGGAGGTTTTGCCACTGCCTTCCTAATTTGGAGCACAATATGCTGGAGGTTTTGCCACTGCCTTCCTAATTTGGAGCACAATATGCTGGAGGTTTTGCCACTGCCTTCCTAATTTGGAGCACAATATGCTGGAGGTTTTGCCACTGCCTTCCTAATTTGGAGCACAATATGCTGGAGGTTTTGCCACTGCCTTCCTAATTTGGAGCACATTATGCTGGAGGTTTTGCCACTGCCTTCCGAATTTGGAGCACAATATGCTGGAGGTTTTGCCACTGCCTTCCTAATTTGGAGCACAATATGCTGGAAGTTTTGCCACTGCCTTCCTAATTTGGAGCACAATATGCTGGAGGTTTTGCCACTGCCTTCCTAATTTGGAGCACAATATGCTGGAGGTTTTGCCACTGCCTTCCTAATTTGGAGCACAATATGCTGGAGGTTTTGCCACTGCCTTCCTAATTTGGAGCACAATATGCTGGAGGTTTTGCCACTGCCTTCCTAATTTGGAGCACATTATGCTGGAGGTTTTGCCACTGCCTTCCTAATTTGGAGCACATTATGCTGGAGGTTTTGCCACTGCCTTCCTAATTTGGAGCACAATATGCTGGAGGTTTTGCCACTGCCTTCCTAATTTGGAGCACATTATGCTGGAGGTTTTGCCACTGCCTTCCTAATTTGGAGCACAATATGCTGGAGGTTTTGCCACTGCCTTCCTAATTTGGAGCACATTATGCTGGAGGTTTTGCCACTGCCTTCCTAATTTGGAGCACAATATGCTGGAGGTTTTGCCACTGCCTTCCTAATTTGGAGCACAATATGCTGGAGGTTTTGCCACTGCCTTCCTAATTTGGAGCACATTATGCTGGAGGTTTTGCCACTGCCTTCCTAATTTGGAGCACAATATGCTGGAGGTTTTGCCACTGCCTTCCTAATTTGGAGCACAATATGCTGGAGCTTTTGCCACTGCCTTCCTAATTTGGAGCACAATATGCTGGAGCTTTTGCCACTGCCTTCCTAATTTGGAGCACAATATGCTGGAGGTTTTGCCACTGCCTTCCTAATTTGGAGCACATTATGCTGGAGGTTTTGCCACTGCCTTCCTAATTTGGAGCACAATATGCTGGAGGTTTTGCCATTGCCTTCCTAATTTGGAGCACAATATGCTGGAGGTTTTGCCACTGCCTTCCTAATTTGGAGCACAATATGCTGGAGGTTTTGCCACTGCCTTCCTAATTTGGAGCACAATATGCTGGAGGTTTTGCCACTGCCTTCCTAATTTGGAGCACATTATGCTGGAGGTTTTGCCACTGCCTTCCTAATTTGGAGCACAATATGCTGGAGGTTTTGCCACTGCCTTCCTAATTTGGAGCACAATATGCTGGAGGTTTTGCCACTGCCTTCCTAATTTGGAGCACAATATGCTGGAGGTTTTGTCACTGCCTTCCTAATTTGGAGCACAATATGCTGGAGGTTTTGCCACTGCCTTCCTAATTTGGAGCACAATATGCTGGAGGTTTTGCCACTGCCTTCCTAATTTGGAGCACAATATGCTGGAGGTTTTGCCACTGCCTTCCTAATTTGGAGCACAATATGCTGGAGGTTTTGCCACTGCCTTCCTAATTTGGAGCACATTATGCTGGAGGTTTTGCCACTGCCTTCCTAATTTGGAGCACAAAAGGCACATTTTATTGAGCAGATATGGCAGTGCTAGCAGAATGACTCACTATTGCTTAGAAGTTCCTGCTACTCAATATTCTGCACATCCTGAACACAAAGTCGAAATATTGTAGTTATTGTCATTGACAACACTAGCAACGGTACCCACCCTATGGGTGGGTGGGGCTTCAATTGTGAGGCCCAAATGAAAAGGAAAAATATCAGAAATTTAAGGCTTTTTTTATTTTAAACGATGTATATAAATATCCGTTAAATCAAATCACACGCAAATCATCAAAATCTAAACAGTATTTGTAGAATTTCAATAAAAGCCACATCCCTGTTCATATCGGTAAATATTATTCCATGGTGTTTGGAAAAACTGAAAAATTGGAAAAATTGGAAATTGGAAAAATTGGAAAAATTGGAAATTGGAAAATTGGGAAAAAAAATTGGAAAAACAATATAGCCTATTTTACTCCAGGGGGTCCCATGATTACCCACCCAAAATTTCGTTGCGATCGGTTCAGTCATTTTGCAGTACCTGGGAACAGACGGATGGACAGACAGACAGACATTTGGTGAATTATAGTAAGATGTGCCAACATTTATGGGGGTATTTGGCCCCACATCCAAGGGTCATTCAAAAAATTCTGTCACCTGGTTGGTAACTTTTAAAGTAAAAGTTCTCCGCCAATAAGGTCAAGGGGCCTGCTTCTCGAATGAATGTTTCATTGGGGTAACACCACGACTCAATGAAATGATTAGTATGGAGTGGCAGCGCTCACGGTGGGGAGAGGTGCACAGTAAGCAGCAATATGCAAACACAACAGCAATGGCATAACTGCCTCTTATGTCTTCCTACTGGGTAATGAACAATTAACTCACTACAAGGGGAAACTATGAATGAAAATAACATGAACTACAAATGAATCCTGGAAGTGATGGAGTATTTCACTGTGTGAAAATGACACTATTCCTAGTGAGCATATAAAAGCCCCAGCAAAGTACACAAACGAGGCAAGGAAACGGTATGATGTAGTGACAGATACTACAGACAATCGTAACTGAGACTGAGTGGAATAAAAGTCAACATTAACATCGTCTTAGTCCTCTGCTTGATCTTAGTCCATAAAAGTCAACACAAGCCACTCATCACTGCATTGTCATGCCGTAGAGTGGCATGATAATGTGGGCTAGCCCACAAAAAGCCCATGCCCAGCCCAAATAAAGCCCATGCCCTGCCCACGTGGGCTAACCCAATTGGCTCCCGGGTGGTGCCTATGGACAAATCCAGCTGGGGCCTACGTGAGGGGACCCATAAGTTAGCCCACACACAAGTTAACCTGGAACCCACAAGTTATCCCACATAGGACTCATATATATGGGCCCCAGCTGGATATGCTGGCGGCGGAGTGGCCATATCTCCTCATTGATGGTGGAGAGGCAAAATCATTTGGAGTTCTGTTTCAATAGCCGAGATGGCACCAGAATGTGTATCCGGAGGTCTGACAATAGCTTCTGGAGGTGTGGACAGCATAACGAACTCCGATATGGCAGGACCCTCTGTATCCGATGCGACTTCCTATTGTGATATACATTCTGGCATGGGCACAGCAGACACTTGCATGTATTGTGAGAGATGGTGAGGCGAGGTAGACTCAGAGACGGACTCGGACTCTGAAGCTGCACCTTGGCCTCTAATAGGGCCACAGGGG
Source organism: Myxine glutinosa (assembly GCF_964187855.1). Lineage (NCBI taxonomy): Eukaryota > Metazoa > Chordata > Myxini > Myxiniformes > Myxinidae > Myxine > Myxine glutinosa. The sequence goes on from NC_136261.1 coordinate 135,662,386, forward strand.
GCTTGACTCACTATTGTCATCACAACAAGATTGAAGTCACATACTTGAACATCATGGACTTTGCTATGAAGCTGTGAATTGGTAAACCTTCTCAGGTGGCACCATCCACCGTCATTAGAAATCCACATCACCATGTACCTTTAACAAGTTTTGCATTGGTCTGTGTTGCCCTTGAGGAAGTTGAGGTCACCGATACCAAAGCAGGTGGTGGCAGCAGTAGAATTGCTATGATATTTGTCGAAGTGGTTCTCCTTCCTACTCATATTCTGGTTGAAAATTAGCTGCTCGCCAATGAGTTGGTCCTGTTGTGTCCAGGTCTCTCCAGTAGAGTGGCCGTCTCTGCATATACACCTAGGTCTAGTCTAGACACACAGACTCTAAATTGATAAGACAGTACCAACTAAATAGAGATAAAAACTCATGGGAAAGGATACGCAATGTGCTTAACAATACAAAGAACAGTTAGAAAGGACAGGTACAGTCTGATATTTTTAAACTTCTGCAAATATTTTCACATAAGCTGGAAAAAGAATCCTCTGTACCTGTGAAGAAGATGGCACGAGAAGTCCATTGCCCACTCATATCCTGTTAATTAATGATAAAAAAAATAGACTCATGTCTCCAAGTGTACAGTCACGTGAAAAAGTAAGTACACCCCATGTAAAGTTTTGACATTTTCAACATATTTCAACATACAGATATTTGATCTTCATTTCAACAATATTGATAGATAAAGGTGATATAATACAACAAATATCATGAAACATTTACATTTTGTAGTCCATTGTATAATTTAAATAAACATAAATGCAAATTTTGCATGTGGAAAAGGTAAGTACACCCCTGGCTCTAATAGGTGGTATTGCCCCCTTTGGCAGAAACAACCTCAAGTAGGCGTTTCTTATAACTGTCTACCAGTCTCTGACATCGACTGGGAGAAATTTTTGCCCACTCCTCCATGCAGAATTCTTTCAGCTGTGCGATGTCTGGGGGGTTTCTTGCATGCACAGCTCGTTTCAAATCCTCCCACAACATCTCGATGGGATTTAGATCCGGGCTTTGACTTGGCCATTCCAGAACCCTCCATTTCTTTCTTTTAAGCCATTCCTTGGTGGATTTACTGGTATATTTAGGGTCATTGTCATGTTGCAAGGTCCACCTTCGGTTGAGCTTCAACTCTCCGACAGATGGCCTCAAATTATCCTCAAGCACCCTCTGGTACAATGAAGAATTCATAGTGGATTCTATGATGGTGAGCTGCCCAGGCCCTGATGCAGCAAAGCTGCCCCAAACTATAATATTTCCACCACCATGCTTTACATTTGGTATCAGGTTCTTGTGGTCAAATGCTGTCTTTGGTTTTCGCCAAACATGTCTTCTGGTACTGTGGCCAAATAGCTCTACCTTTGAATCATCTGTCCAGAGCACATTGTTCCAGAAGTGCTGGTCTTTGCCTCGGTGTTCATTGGCAAACTTTAGTCATGCCCTGATGTTCTTTCTGGACAGCAAAGGTTTCCTCCTGGCACACCTCCCATGTAGATCAAATTTGTGCAGCCTCTTTCTAATGGGACACTCGTGCACTTTGACATCAAAAGTGGCAAGAGCTACCTGTAGGTCCCGTGATGACATTCTGGGGTTCTTAGAGACTTCTTTCAGCATCTTGCGATCTGCTCTCGGGCTGAACTTGCTGGGGCTGCCTGGCCTGAACAAGTTGGCAGTTGTTTGGAATCTTCTCCACTTGTAGATGATTTTCCGGACAGTCGAATGATTGATTTCAAATTGTTTGGAGATCTTTTTAAATCCCTTCCCAGACTCGTAGGCATCTATAACCTTCTTTCTGAAGGCCTCAGAGAGCTCTTTTGATCTAGGCATGGTGACGCCGCACACTTCAACAACAAAGAGCAAAACAAACTAAATGTCTGAGGTTTAAATAAGACAGGTTCCTCCAAGATCCTCTCTAACGATGTTCTAATCATTTGCACCTGAGCTGGTGCACCTGATTCTAATTTTAGGTATTTGAAGTAGTGATAAATGTAGGGGTGTACTTACTTTTTCCACATGCAAAATTTGCATTTATGTTTATTTAAATTATACAATGGACTACAAAATGTAAATGTTTCATGATATTTGTTATGTTATATCACCTTTATCTATCAATATTGTTGAAATGAAGATCAAATAGCTGTATGTTGAAATATGTTGAAAAAGTCAAAACTTTACATGGGGTGTACTTACTTTTTCACGTGACTGTATGTGCCCCAGCAGGGGAAGCACATACAAGGTCCTCCATGAAATAAACTTTGATCAATGTAGAAAAAAAAATTGGACTCTGCTCACATTCACTTTTTTTTTTGGAAATCCCGACTTTTTTCTTTCCTTGAAGTTCCAGCAGTGTCCATGTGTTTTATACTTTCCCAACATCCCCCCCCCCCTCCCCTTCCCATGGCCCCTCTCCCAAAGCCCTCTCCCTCCCACAGATCCTCCGTTGTCCCTGTTCTCTGCTGTTGTACTTGTGTGCTTCCCCCTCTCTCCCCATCTTGTCTCCCGCTCCATTTTTTGTATGTTTCGTGTGTCCGTTTTTTTTTTTGTGATTGATGTTAGCTCTTACGTGAGTCTCGATCTTGTATGAAAAAAAGGGAAAAAAAGTTCATTTTACTGTTTCCACTCATTCCTTAAGTCCATGCGAGCAGATGTTATGACATGTTGTTCTTGCTGACGGTTGCAGTCTTCACAACCACCTTGTGATAAAAGTGTGTCCACATTTGCCTTTTCAAGAAAGTCTTCACAAGTTTCCGAATAGTTAAACGACCTGCCAAGACGCCATGGTGTGCTCGATGAAAAGTAATGACATGAAATAAGCACACAAATAGAACTCTTCTTTTCTACTGAGCTGGCCTGGCTGAAGCTACAATGCTTTTCTACAATAAATTTCAACAGCCTGAAATGGGCCTAAGGATCTTCAAGAAAATCTCTGAGCCGATACTTGTTGATGCTGACAATTTAAAGATGCCGAAAAATCTTGAAAATCATCTCTGTGCCAAAGTAAGATGGATGACGTTATTGCGTCGTTGACATTGTTGAGAGATTACGTGCAAGGCCATAGATTAATCAATCATTCGTTCTTTTTCCTGAGCAAAATCAAGATGTAGTGTCTTTTATGTTGACAAAAATAAGTCGATTTTCTCCTGATGAAGATCATGCTACATAATGGTGATATATTAATACATGGTGTTGTATCACATGGACAAATAGCATCTTTAGCTACCTCATCTTGCATGAAGCTCGTTGAACATCTGGTATCGATCATGAGCAGACTTTTTTCCGATATTTTGCAGTATAGGTTTTTAATGAAGTTCTTACCTCCAAATCTCGTCTGGGGTGGAGTAGGTGTCGGCTTACACTCTTGGCAGAGAGTGGTGGGGTGGGTGGAGTAGGTGTCGGCTTACACTCTTGGCAGAGAGTGGTGGGGTGGGTGGGTGGAGTAGGTGGAGGCGTCCCCCCTCCCTTGGGCAACGCTGGGTACTTCAACTAGTGTGCTATACATCAGATGGATTTAAGGTGGTTGTCCTGCGCTTGTTAGAGTTGACATCTCTCTGGCTATTCTCAGTGAGCTGCTCCAGCAACAGAGTCTAGAAGTTCACTCAGACTGGCAGGACTACAAACTACCATCCCACTTCAGGACAGGTCTCCTATATCTAACCTGACCTAATAACCCTGGCCTTTTAATTTGTATAGAAACATGCTCTCTCGTATGCCCACATCCATATACCATCTCCTCTTCTGTAATCATACCTTTCCTCCCTCCTATGGTACAATGAATCATGCGGTGAAGCAGTCGCCTTGAAACAACTCACCTTCTCTACCTGGAAGGCAACTCCGAACAAAGGCAACCTCAGATCACTGCACAGAGCTTACGACAAGTTTGTGTCCACTCTTGGGTGGGAGGGGGGGGGGGCAGAAAACAACATCTGGCCAACCTCAACATTTAACGACCATCTCCTTCCTCAAAAACCAGGTAGCACATTGTTAAATCTGCCTGTGAAGTATACTCCCCCTCAATCTCTTTGCTCACTTCAAATGGCACCAGAGCTGACTCCGCTCATAAGAATGAATGAATGCTTCTTGCAATCTTGACAAATCTCACACTCTCACTCAGTCACTCCGGAAGTATTGTCTGGCGAATGCTCACATCTACTTTCTTAACAACCCTCTTGAAAAAGTTCAGTCACTCAAACGTTTTGGTCTCCACTACCAGCCATGATTTTCCTTGGGCAAACCACACCTCTCTGTTGGCCTCAGAAGATAGTCACTGACTGCGCAACCTTTGTCATGCAAATGATTTCCTTGGCAAACCTGAACTTTTACCTACTCTCAAGACCTTCTGACCAAGGCCTTCAAGATTATTCAAATCTCCTGAGGTTCTGGGCCTATCACTTTCACATTTATAAAGGGCAATGATTCCCTTTATAAACACCAATTTCATTAATCTAGCAAACGTAGGTCGATAGCCACCTCGACAAGCCTATAATTAGGGGTGTTGAAAAGAATCAATGACTGCCCTTTATGGGTCCAACAATAAAACGACAGATGATGCAAGATAACTTGAAAAATTGCCGATCAAAAAGCTTCCCTCCTCTGCCTCCATGTGATAATTGTCACCGCCCCTCACAAATTGTCACCGCCCCTCACAAATTGTCACTGCCTCTCACAAATTGTCACCGCCCCCTACAAATTGTCACCTTCTCACAAATTGTCACTGCCCCTCACAAATTGACACCTTCTCACAAATTGTCACCACTCCTCACAAATTGTCACCTTCTCACAAATTGTCACCACCCCTCACAAATTGTCACCTTCTCACAAATTGTCACCTTCTCACAAATTGTCACCTTCTCACAAATTGTCACTGCCTCTCACAAATTGTCACCACCCCCTACAAATTGTCACCTTCTCACAAATTGTCACTGCCCCTCACAAATTGACACCTTCTCAGAAATTGTCACCATCCCTCACAAATTGTCACCTTCTCACAAATTGTCACTGCCCCTCACAAATTGACACCTTCTCACAAATTGTCACCACCCCTCACAAATTGTCACCTTCTCACAAATTGTCACCTTCTCACAAATTGTCACCTTCTCACAAATTGTCACTGCCTCTCACAAATTGTCACTGCCCCTCACAAATTGTCACCGCACCCTACAAATTGTCCCCACCCCTCACAAATTGTCACCGCCCCTCACAAATTGTCACCGCCCCTCACAAATTGTCACCGCCCCTCACAAATTGTCACCTTCTCACAAATTGTCACCACCCCTCACAAATTGTCACCTTCTCACAAATTGTCACTGCCTCTCACAAATTGTCACTGCCCCTCACAAATTGTCACCGCCCCCTACAAATTGTCACCGCCCCTCACAAATTGTCACCGCTCCTCACAAATTGTCACCACCTCTCACAAATTGTCACCGCTCCTCACAAATTGTCACAGTTTCTCACAAATTGTCACCGCCCCTCACAAATTGTCACTGCGCCTCACAAATTGTCACTGCCCCTCACAAATTGTCACCACTCCTCACAATTTGTCGCTGCTCCTCACAAATTGTCACCGCTCCTCACAAATTGTCACCTTCTCACAAATTGTCACCACCCCTCACAAATTGTCACTGCCCCTCACCAGTTGTCACCTTCTCACAAATTGTCACTGCCTCTCACAAATTGGCACCGCTCCTCACAGATTGTCACCGCTCCTCACAAATTGTCACTGCCCCTCACAAATTGTCACCACTCCTCACAAATTGTCACAGTTTCTCACAAATTGTCACCGCCCCTCACAAATTGTCACCGCCCCTCACAAATTGTCACTGCCCCTCACAAATTGTCACTGCCCCTCTCAAATTGTCACTGCCCCTCACAAATTGTCACCGCCCCTCACAAATTGTCACCGTCCCTCACAAATTGTCACCGTCCCTCACAGCGGCTAACTCATACTTGGCTATTCTAAACTCGGGAAAAACAAACAAGAAACATATCGTTCATAGCACGATACTTGCGAAATCCCTAAAATAAGTTGTTGGTCTATGATGACCTCAAAAATAATTGTTGGTTGAATTCAGTGATCTGATATGCAAATCCTCTTCAAATTTCAACACTTAAGTTGTTGACCTTTGGCCTATGTTGACCTTTTGGCCTATATTGACCTTTTGGCCTATGTTGACCTTAAAATGAATTGGTGATTTAATTCAATGACCTGATATGTAAATCCTCTTGAAATTTCAAGTCAATCGGATGAAATTGAGTATTTCTGAAAATTGACAAAGTTGTTGACCTTCGGCTTATGTTGACCTTTTGCCCTTTTGACCTCAAAACCTATAGGCTTCTTCCTTATGACAAACTCTAACATTTGGTATAGTTTCATAAAGAATTTTTTGAAATTGTGACCTGTAGGTGATTGACAAACAGACAAACAAACAGACAGACAGACAGAATAACGCACAAGACCAACCAATACACTTCAAATATCTTCCATTTTCGCAGGTAACAAACACTCAAGGTAAAAAAAAAAAACAACTGAATGTGTGCCAATGCAGCTGAATGGATTTGAATCAAAATTGGTACAAGTATGTATAATGATGTAATAATGTGGGCGGAGGCATATTCATCGACCTCTTGAGGTCGAAGAGTGTCGTTCTAGTTCTCCCATTTTTCTGCCAAGGTCCGAGCTATATCTTGCATCCTGCTGGGACTTTCAAAATGAAATTTTGCATTAATAATGGGAATAAAATGTATGTGGGGTTGATATAAATTTTTGATCTTGACCTAATTTTAAGGTCACAACCCCATTATACACATTTTAACATTTTTCACCATAACTTGACTAATGTGCGTCCGATTAGAACGAAATTTCCCTCTGTAGATGGCCTAGAGCAAGTCGTATTTACGCTTCATGTACATTACACCATTCGGAGTTAAAGGTTAAGTTCAAATGATGTTCTGTTTTTTGTTTTTTGAGCAATGACAAAAACATTTTTTTTGTCATTGCTCAATTTTACCGATGCTGAATCTCAAAGACCGCTTGGCCTTCCAAGATGTTCTTGGATAATAATAGAATACGGTACCTACATTGTTCTTGTGCACCTGATATTTGATTAGTGTGCTTGACCTCTTTTTTCCGGATTGTGATCTAATTAACAAAAAACACCTTTTGATAGTAACTTGAATATTTTTCCTTTTTTCTTGATGTTGAATTTTATGGATATATAAATGAATATGGGGCACATTTCCTGAATTTACAATCTATCTCGAAATGTTGAAGGTCAACGTTGTGTGGCAGTCCGAAAACAAATATGGCCATCATTGGATCATTGGATTGTGGGGCAAGGGTAAGTCATTGGCAATCGCCATGTGTAAGCCTCCCCTGGCTGCTTACCCCTTGGCGATCACTTTGTGATTGCAGATTTCTAGTTGCCTTTGCTATCTTTTAATAATACAGTGTATTCCCATAAAAGGAACTTTCAACGCAGAAGGAGGCTGTTTGGTGTTTGGCCCATTAAAGGATGCACTCGTACTGCCAATTTATGGTTGTTTGTCCATGCAAAATCCTTTTTAATACAATACTGAGCATCAAAGCCAGAAGCAGGGCGTATTTGGTATGTGTTTTTATTTATTTATTAAAAATGTATTTGGCATGACTCGGCCAGTGTTAATTTTGGCAACAACTTTTTTTTCCAAATAAAAAATGATGAGAGACAACAATACAGGATTGTCCATGCT